>NC_064290.1:34886775-34891055 GCF_019186545.1 Solanum stenotomum | reverse complement strand
ACCAATATCGTGAAATTTGGAGAAAAAGGGTAAAATGGTCAAAAAATCTCGTTCCGGAAAATATTCTCGAAATCTGGAAATTTTTAGTGAAAAATGTTCCCCAAGAAATTTAGAATCCAATAGTGAAAACCGTTTCGAAAAAGGAGTTGAAATGAGTTCACAAACTCAAATTTTCTATTAAATTCGGATTAGGCAAAAACCCCCAAATTTTACAGTTGAGATCTCAAATTTTGATGTTAAAATCCATAAATAATTGATGGAAATCAAAGATATAAGTTGGAAATAACTTACCCAATGAATTCCTTGCGAAAAACCACTTGAAATCGCCTATTTTCGAGCTCTCAAAGTCTAAAAATGGAGAAATGGGTATTTTCAAGTTGTGGGAAAATAGCTATTGATTTTTGACTTAAAAAAAGGGCTGCTGTTGCAGCTGAAACACAGCAATAACCCAAAGTTTATGTCCCCGTTGGACCCTCGGGATTCGTTCGGAATCTCGTGCACACAAACTAAATATGTACCCCCACTAAATTCGACGTTCCGGACTCAATGGAACCGTCGGAATTTGAATTCGAGAACTCCTTGACCCGAAATTCAATAAGATGCCAAGAAACTAGTTTAACGCCAAAAATATTCGAAACTCAAACGGAGCGTCTAAAAATTCAACCAAGACTCATTCTAGACTTAGAATCGCCTCCCGAAACCAACGGTATTCTCGGAATTTCAATCTGAGCCTCGGAACCTCATATGTTGACCAAAGTCAACTCTTTATCAAAATTTCACAACTTTAGCAACTTAGGACCTCAATTCTTCGTTTCAACTCCAAATTCAACTCCGTAACTTCACACAGACCCGTTTCGACATTTTAAAACTACCGAAATTGACGAAAATCCGATCCGAGTCCCGAAACTCCAAATGACTCGAAAAAGCACTTTTTAACCAACTTTAACTCATAAAAAACTCAACTTCTCAAAAACTCAACTTTTTACCAATTTTTCCTCAAACCAACTTTACAACCACAAAACATGGGACTCGGGGCAACTACCGAAAGAGAAAAATAGTCATTTCCACGAAAAATCACCAAAATGACCTTTCGGGTCATTACATCATTCACCACTAAAAACCATGTTCGTCCTCGAACATAAAGTAAAAGAAAGTACCTGAAGCCTCGAAAAGCTGGGGATATCGGACCCGCATATCATCCTCGAACTCCCAAGTCGCCTCCCTATCTGATCGATGCCTCCACTGAATCTTCACTGAAACGATGTCCTTGGTTCGGAGCTTGCGAACCTGTCTGTCCAAAATAGCTATAGGCTCATCCTCAAATGTCAAATCTGGACTCAACTCCACCGACTCAATCGAAATCACGTGAGACTCATCCGGAACATACTTCCGGAGCATAGAAACATGGAAAACTGGATGCACGACTGTCAAACTAGGTGGCAAGGCTAACTTGTAAGTCATCTCTCCCATACTCTCCAAAATCTCATATGAGCCAATGAACCTAGGGCTGAGCTTGCCCTTCTTCCCAAATCTCATCACACTCTTCATGGGCGATACCCGAAACCAAACTCGATCACCCACCATGAACTCTAACGGTCGAACCCTCTTGTCAGCATAGCTCTTCTGCCTACTCTGGGCAGTCAAGAGCCTACTCTGAATCACACGAACATGCTCCATATCCTCTCTAAGAATATCAGTACCAAGGGAGTCCACCTCCGCTGAATCAAACCATCCAATAGGTGATCTACACCGCCTACCATACAGTGCCTCAAAAGGTGCCATCCCAATGCTAGAATGATAACTGTTGTTGTAGGCGAACTTTGCCAATGGCAAGTGCTGATCCCATCTAGTACCAAAGTCGATCACGCAAGCCCGAAGCATGTTCTCCAACACCTGAATAGTCCTCTCAGACTGACCGTCAGTCTGAGGGTGAAAAGCTGTGCTCATGTCGAGTCTAGTGCCCAAATCATGCTATAATGCTCTCCAGAAATGAGAAGTGAATACTGAACCCCTGTCAGATACAATGGACACCGGCACTCCGTGTAACCGTACAATCTGACTAATATATATCTGAGCCAACTTCTCCGCTGTATACCTCACTCGGACCGGGATGAAATGAGCAGACTTGGTCAGTCTGTCAACGACCACCCATATAGAATCATAACCACCCACGGTGGTAGGCAATCCAACTACGAAGTCCATAGCAATCCTCTCCCACTTCCAAGTAGGAATGGGCATCCTCTGAGTCACACCACAAGGCTTCTGGTGCTCACACTTGACCTGCTGACATGTCAAGCACCTAGCCACAAACTCTGCAATATCCCTCTTCATCCCACACCACCAATAGTGCTGACTAAGATCATGATACATCTTCTCCGCTCCGGGATGAATAAAATACCTAGAATAGTGAGCCTCCTCAAGAATCAATCTGATCAAATCACCAACCTTGGGCACACATATCCGGCCCTCAATCCTCAATACACCCTTAGAGTCAATCTTAGCCTTCTTGGCTTCACCACTCATCACCTTGTCCCGAATGAGACATAACTTCCCATTCGTCTGACTTCACGATCAGCCAGTCCGGCCTCATAACAATCATAGACATACTCAATTTATCCATTTTCTCATACTCTTTACAATAATCCATTAAAACCAACAATATCAATACTATCAGAACATCATAGTCACACCGGCCAGTTACTTTACCCTCAGATGGCCACTAGTATCCAGTCATTATTAGAAACACATCGTTGCTTCCAAAATTTTGAATTATGGTCCTTCCTCCTTCCATTGAAGCATTCCACGATCGATATGGGTCTCACCCAATCGCTAATAATCCAAGTTCCAAATGTCATAGTACCTTTGCATTGAGATAGAACTATTGAATCACGACCAATATCGATTACACGCGATCCTTTACTTACCCAGCTTCAACTATTATTCAAACCATCATATATCTCATGCCGAAACTTAAAGCAGTTTTTGGTCACTCCAATAATTCTGTATACTATGAGCACACAACCTCTATTTACCATCAAGGATCTATGTAATGCATTACAACAGTCTGGATAATTCCATAAATAGAGTTATCAACCCAGTTCAAAATCCTCAATAACCATGTAGAGCTATAAGTCCTTCCGGTTGGACACTCGTAAGCCACCTACCATAAGCTGAACAATTCAAACCAACTCAAAAACTGCAGAATTTCTCATACATCAACGTTTACCACCAACACCAATACCAAGTGTTCAGAAAGTAGCTGATAACACATCATACATTTGTGCTGAACCAGTCCACCTTGCATTGTCATATCTAACATAAAAGCAGAAATTTACACAATCCTCAACTTCAAACTAAGGATCTACGCGTGATGTCTTATTCCTTCACATCTCTTAACTTATATCTATCGCGCAAGACTCTTGTTCTTCCCATAAATCATTTATCATTATAGTTTCTTGGCCAAATATCCACCGCATATTACCTTTTACCTTAAGTCAAACTTCTCAAATGAAACTTCATCGAACTCTTCTACAATCACAAGTATTTAACTGCTACAACTCAAACCATGCAAAAGTCCTTCCAATGGCTAAACAGGTGTTAACCAAATTCTGTGTAGTGTTAAGTCTGAATTAAAGTCTTTCGCTTATTTATTATCTTTTATTCTCGTATTTTTACTTCTCTATCGTCGTGGTTGGGTTAGGCTGACGTGTCCGGTGGGAAATGGACACGTGCCATCACATCCGAATTTTGGGTGTGACAAAATGGTATCAGAGCCCCAGGTTCATAGGTCTCACGTGTACAAGCCAAGTCTAAGTAGCGTCTCGAAGATCGGTACGGAGACGTCTGTACTTATCTTCAAGAGGCTATGGTGACTTTTAGGAAAGATCTTTATCACTTGATTCTCTATCGTGTGTCCTTGGTCCGATCAAATTCTTATCACTTAACTCTGTTCTCTCTCTCAGATTTGGCTTAGTATTTTCTTTACCAGATTGAGCTACGGGACATACTCGAGAGGTAGCGGTTCTTTCCAGACGTGCCCTTGAGTTATCTTTACTTTCAGTTTTGTTCTATTCGAGAACTATACTCTGAGACTTGCATATTTTTATTCGAATTCTGTATTTAGAGGTTTGTACATGTGACAACCAAATTCTGGGTAGTGTTGAGTCTTAATTAAAGTCTTCCGCTTATTTATTATCTTTTATTCTCGTATTTTTACTTCTCTATCGTCGTGGTTGGGTTAGGCTGACGTGTCCGGTAGGAAATGGACACGTGCCATCACA
>NC_064290.1:34861015-34874977 GCF_019186545.1 Solanum stenotomum | reverse complement strand
TTATTCTTATTATTATTATTATTATTATTCTTATTGTTATTCTTATTGTTATTCTTATTGTTATTGTTATTGTTATTGTTATTGTTGTTATTATTATTATTATTATTATTATTATTATTGTTATTATTATTATTATTATTATTCTTATATTTATTGTTATTATTCTTATTCTTATTCTTATTATTACTATTATTCTTATTATTATTATTCTTATTCTTATTCTTATTATTATTATTCTTATTCTTATTATTATTCTTATTATTCCTATTCTTACCTATTCCTATTCTTATTATTATTATTAGTATTATTATTATTATTATTATTATTATTATTATTATTATTATTATTATTATTATTCTTCTTCTTCTTCTTCTTCTTCTTCTTCGTATTATTATTATTATTATTAAAATACTGCGCTCTGCTTGACCATTTGTCTCAGTATGAAATACAGTATTTAAGTTCACCTTTGAACCCAAGCACTTCTAGAATGACTTCCAAGACTATGCAGTTAATTGCACATCTCTGTCTGAAATAATGGACACCAGAACTCCATGAAGTCTAATACTTCTTAAATATACAACTTGGCATAGTTCTCTGCTGTATGGGTAGTCTTTATCGGCAAAAAGTGGGCTGATTTGGTCATTCGATCAACAATCACCCAAATAGATTCATGTTGCCTATGAGACCTGACAACCTAGTAATGCAGTCCATATTGATAATCTTCCACTTCCATTCTGGAATCTCTATATTCTGAGCAATACCACCAGACCTTTGATGCTCTACCTTAACTTGTTGGCAATTCGGACACTTAGCAATAAATTCTGCAATGCCCTTCTTCATACTACTCCACCAATAAGCCTCTCTCAAGTCACAATACATCTTTGTGGAACCTGAATGAATGGAATATCTGGAGCTATGAGCTTCTTCCATGATCCTCTCTTAGAGTTCATCCATCCTTGGTACACACAACCTACCTTGATACCTCAATACTCCATCTCCCCCTTGTTCAAAAGCCATTACTTTTTGCTTATGAACATTTACCTACAATTCATGGCAAAATAGGATCTTGGTCTTTCTTTTCTTTAACTTCTGACACTAATGAAGATTCAGCCCCATTCATCACCACTACTCCTCCTTTTGTGGAATCCATTAGTCGGAATCCCAAGCGTGCAAGTCTATGCACATCTTTTGCTAGCTCTTTCTTATCTTTCTTAAAATAGGTGGTACTACCCATAGATAACCTACTCAAGCCATCAACAACAACATTAGCCTTAACTGGGTAATAAAGAATACGCATGTCGTAATCCTTGAGTAATTCTAACCACCTCCTTTGTCTGAGATTAAGCTCTTTCTGAGTAAACACATACTGAAGACTCTTGTGATCGGTGAACACATCCACATGAACACTATAAAGATAATGGGGCCATATTTTCAAAGCAAAAACTACGACAGCCAATTCTAGATCATGGGTTGGGTAATTCTTTTCATGAACTTTCAACTGTCTGAAGGCATAAGCTATAACCTTGCCATTCTTCATTAATACACAATCCAAACCAACTCTAGACGCATCACAATAAACAACAAAACCTTGTGTGCCTTTTGGTAAAGTCAAAACGGGGGTAGTAGTCAACCTCTTTTTCAATTCCTGAAAGCTTTTCTCACAAGCTTCAGACCATTGAAATTTCATTGTTTTCTCAGTTAACTTGGTCAAAGGGAATGAAATAAATGAGAACCCCTTTACGAACCTTCTATAATAGCCAATCAAACCCAAGAAACTCTTAATGTCAGTTGGAGATGTGGGTCTGGGCCAATTCTGTATTGCCTTTATTTTCTGGGTTTCAACTTTAATTCCCTATCCAGACACAATGTGGCCTAAAAATGCCACAGACTCGAGCCAAAACTCACACTTAGAGAACTTGGCATATAACTCTCTATAAGTTTGGATAACTATTCTGAGATGACTAGCATGATCTTCTTCATTCCTCGAAATTAGTATGTCATTAATGAATACGATAACAAACATATCTAAATAAGGTTTGAATACTCTATTCATAAGGTCCATGAATATTGCAAGTGCATTGGTCAAAACAAAGGACATAGCTAGGAACTCATAATGACCATAACAGGTCCTGAATGCAGTCTTTGGAATATCACATTCCCTTACCCTCAACTGATAGTAGCCTGATCTGAGGTCTATCTTAGAGAAACAGGTAGCACCGTGAAGCTGATTGTAAAGATCATCAATTCTCAAAAGAGGATACTTATTCTTAATGGTAACCTTGTTCAAGTGGCGGTAATCTATACACATCCTAAGAGAACCATCTTTCTTTCTCACGAATAAGATTGGAGCGCCCCAAGGTGAGACACTTGGTCGAATAAATCCCTTATCTAAGAGATCTTTCAAGTGCTCATTCAACTCTTTTAACTCTGCTGGTGCCATTCTATATTGAGGAATAGATATAGGATGAGTGTCTGGAAGAGTGTCTATACCGAAGTCTATTTCTCTCTCAGGAGGGACTCCGGGAAGATCATAAGGAAAGACTTTTGGAAACTCTTTTTCTACCGAAACTGATTGAATAGAAGGTATCTCAACACTAGAATCATTAACTCGAACAAAGTGATAGACACACCTCTTGTAAACCAACTTTCTCTCCTTAAGGTACGAAATGAAACGACCCTTAGGCACTGCTGAACTGCTACTCCACTCTATAACTGGCTTATTAGGAATTTGGAACCTAACAACTCGAGTTCTACAATCAATAGAGGCATAACAGTCATGAAGCCAGTCCATACCTAGAATGACATCAAAATATACCATGTCTAACTCGATTAAATCAACCATGGTGTTTTTGTGATTGATGGAAATGACACAATAACGATATACTCGCTTAACTAGAATAGACTCCCCAACAGGTGTAGAAACACAAAAGGATTCACAAAGTTTCTCAAGAAAAATATCAAAATTATTTGCAACATAAGGAGTCACAAAATATAAACTTGCTCCTGGATCTAGCAAAGCATAAACATCAAGAGTAAAGATTTTGATCATACTAGTGACAACATCTGGAGAATTTCTTGCTCTTGATGACTAGTGATCGCATAAAGGCGGTTTGCTCCTCCGCCAGTACTTGAAGTAGCTCCTCTAGGTGCAACCCTGTCTGGTGAAGCAACTGATGAAAATTGGGTTCTATTGCCCTGATTTCCATTACCTTGCCGGTTCTTAGGGCACTCTTTAATGAAGTGACCCTTTTGTCTACACCTGAAACAACCTGTGGAGCCATCGCGACACTTACATGGGTGAGTCCTTCCATATTTCGCACATGTAGGAGCCTAGTTACCTCCTTGTGCCACACTACCTCGAGACTGTACAGGTCTAGCTCTGAAGTTCTGTGAATTCTGACCATTGTACTCACTTTTGTTTCTGGGTGCAGGTGCACTAGCAGATGATTGAGCATGTCCTTTTTTCTTTTGTTGGAAAAAAGACCGGTTCACATTATTCCTCTACTGCCCGGACTCATTCCCTGTCTTCTCTTTCTTGTTTCTAAACTCCTCCCTATCCCTCATCTTCTCTTCCTCCACCTGCTGCACACAAACAATCAACCTTGCTATATCCATGTCCCCAATTAGCATGGTTGTCTTGCCCTCTTTAGTTGACAGAACGAGACAACCCAGTAACAAAAAGACTCATCCTGGTTCTCATATCCGCAACCATCTCCGGAGCATATCGGAAAAGTTGGGTGAACTTGAAGTTGTACCCATGAACACTTAGTGAATTCTGCTTAAGAGTCAGGTACTCTCGTGCCTTTTCTTCTCTCAATTCTCAGGGAAAGAAACGCCCCAAGAAGGCCTCCTCAAACAAAGCCCAACTCACAATCAGTCATGCGCAAGCACGAGTTAGAAAGAAACTATATAGAGATGAACTTTATCGCACAAAATGAGTATGAAAGAAATGAGATAATTTCCTAAGTGTTGTAGCCTCGTAATTATAGATGTGGCGCGCTTCACACCGATAACTAGGACTCTACAGACACGACTTGATAGACTCCGTAGGACTCTTGAACTCTGTGCTCTGATACCAAGTTTGTCACGCCTCGACCTACACCCTAGGCGGGACTGGAACTCGAGAACCACTGTTGGCCCCAAGCAAACCCTTGGCCTGACTTACTTACTTAACGGAAGACTTAAAAGACAACTTTATAACTCAAACTTAGAATTTATAAATGGAAACATTCACTAGCCATAAAGGCAACTCAAGTCTTGACATAAGAAATAAAAATGTAAAGACAACTGAACTACTAACAGTCTATGAAGCCTCTAAAACAAGGAGGGATGTCGGGACAAGACCCCCGATCATCCTAACAACTAAAAATACTAAAGCAAATGATAAAAGGGCTTCTCTGAAAAGCAAGGAGGCACACCAACTAACTCTGAGTGCTCAGCTGGATCAACGAGGCACTCGATGTTGATCCTGGTTAACTATGTCTGCATCATGAAATGATGTAGCCCAAATGACATCAGTACATTGAATGTACGTGTAACATCTGACAATTTGAAATAACTTTGAAAAATCTTGAAATTGGAAATAGTCATTTTTTGGAAAAAAATGTGAAATTTCAAAATCTGGAAATTTGGCTAAGTATGGAAAATAATATTTTTTTGGCCAACTTCTAACAGTTATAGCTCCTAGCTCAGGATGATCTAGGTGTGGTTCCAGTCATGTTTACAAAGTCCGTGGAATGATCTTTCCAACGCCATAGAGTTTGCTCGTTTCCGAGTTCGTATGAGCGAGTTATGCCCTTTGAAAGTTGGGCAGTTGGCAGGAAATCTATCCGAAAATTTGTAAGGGTATTTTGGTCTTTTCCCTAGCCTTGTCTTTGGATATATATTAAGGTGTAAGACTTAATTGTGATCAGTTTTTCCCTTTTTAAAAAGGGCAAGGTTTAGGGTTCTTGAGAGAAAGGAGAGAAAGGAGAAGAAGAAGCAAGATTTCGTCAAAAGATCGTCATGGATATCATCGGGGGTGATCCCTTTTAGGTATGTGAGTTCATAGTGTTGGGTTTGTTCTTTCCCTCACACGCCAAGCTCGTTTAATTTTGAGGAAGGATTGTTTATGTTTGATTGAAGTTGTTGGTTGGAATTATTGAAGTTGTAGTTGTGTTGTGTTGTAGTTCTTGTTGGTTTGGTGTATGTTTCCGGGGGTGTTTTTGAGTTGAAACTAGTGTATGTTAAGGGTTTTGATGATCCTAAGTGCTCGGGGGTTGAAGCTTTGAATATTGGAAGGTTTAGAGTTGGAGAAAAGGAGAAGAAAAGTCAAGTTTTCGGGAAAAAGGGCTGGGGCGTCGCGCCAGCCAGTGCGCCCCAAGAGGGGACTCTGAGGTCCAGCCCCTGGGGCGCCGCCCCTACCAGAGCCCCAACCAGACCTCTCTGAAGTTTGAGGTCTGGCTCTCCGCGCCTCTCAGAGCGCCAAGAGTGCCAAGCTTTCCCATTCCTTCCCCACTTTCTCATACATGTTCCTAGGTGTTGTACCTATGTTCCCTAGTTGTTTCCCATACCCCAAGGTACGTTTAAACGTCAAGAACTCGTCCATAGCACGTGATCAAATACCTTGAATCCATGATTCCAATTCAAGGAGAGTAAGTTTCCAAGTCAAGGGAAGTTAAGATTTGAGTCTAGAAGTTCAAGAAGGGAGTCAAAGCAAGTCTTTAAAGCTTACCAAGAGTCTTTGTTGAATGTTTTAACTTCATTTTAAGGCTCAAGTTTCAAGTTAAGTCAAGTTGCAAGTTAAGTCAAGAGTTTAAAGTTTTCATTTCTCAAAAGTTATTAGGGAACTATGTATTCCCAAAGAAGTTTCCAAATGTTTTTACATTTGAGTAAGAAAGGAACTATGATTCCGAAAGCGCCTTTAGGCTAGTTTTCAAGAAAAAAGAACATTGTTTCCAAGTGAGCCTTCGGGCAAAGTTTTGAGTAATTATCTCAAATAAAGAAATATGTGTTTAAAACACTTATGAGCTAAGTATTTTTGGGAGTAGTCTTGAGCACCGAATTGGGGACACGAGTTCATGTAAACTCAACTCTTCATAAGAACCATGCGCCAACATGGGAGTTAACGGGTCATACTTTTTAGATGAACCCGTAAGATTAAGCTAGTGGATCCACTTAGTAAAGTTAGCTTCCTATATCACAGCAAGGTATAGGATGGTCCTTAGGCAATGTGAGGTAAAACGTTGTATCACCACTAGGGCTCATAGTGGTGATTGTCGGTTGAAAGAGTCTCCCACTAAAGTTATATTACTTTTATGTAAGTAAAGTTGAGTTGTTATTGTTTTACCTTTAACAAGCTAAGTTATTTACACTATTTTACAAGCTTTATATATTGCATGTGTCGTATTGCTATATATATTGAGTTCAGTTATTCATGAGTTGAACAAAGCCAAGGTAAGAGTTCCTTTGTACTCTTTTCAAGCTTAAGTTGTGGTTTAGCTTTCCAGTTCGTATACTCGTACATTCAATGTACTGATGCCAGTTGGCCTGCATCTTATTGTGATGCAGACACAGGTACCCAGGGCCAGCATCCGGTTCGCCGTTGATCCAGTTGAGTACTTCCGAGTCAGTGGTGAGTCTCTTTGCATTCCGGAGGACTCGATCATTTTGTTCTCTTAGTTTTGTTTTATTAGGATGTTTTGGGGTCTGTCCCAACATCCATCTCAGTATTATAGAGGCTTCATAGACAGTCAGTCAGTTGGTTTGGAGTCTCTCATCTATGTATATATGTAAATATTCTATTTTGAGACTCGAGTTGCCTTTTTGGCCAGATTTTATTTCAGTCAGGTGGTTTTAAAACCTTGCATTGCATTGAGTTATTCCGCTGAGTTAAGAAAGCCAGGCCAAGGGTTCGCTTGGGGGCCAGCAATGGTCTTCGAGTGCCAGCCACGTCCAGGGTGTAGGTTCGGGGCGTGACAGTACGAGTATGCGAGGGGAAACTAAACAAGACATAAGCTTGAAAAGAATCTGAAATGAACACTTACCTTGACTTTACTCAACTCATGAATAACTCAACTCAAATTCAAAGTATAACAACAATAATGGTGCAGTTATATAAGGCGTTTAAAATAGTAGTAACAACTCAATTTGTTAAAGAAATGAAATAACAACTCAGTTTACATGTAAAGTAATATAATAGTGTGGCAGTTTCTCTAACCGACAACTACCACTATGATCCTAAGTGATGATACAACGTCTTTCCCACACTGCCAGAACTGTCCTATACTTTACCGTCATATAAAATGCCTTAACTAAGTGGATCCACTAGTCTATGCTAAAAAGCACTAAGAAATCATCTAAAAAGTATGATCCTTTCTACCCTTGATGGCTACATGATTTATGGAGCTCAATACTACTTCCAAAATATACTCAGCTCATATATTTTTAAAACAAACTCTTTCTTTGGTTTGAGATAATTACTCAAAACTTAGCTTAAAAGCTCTCTTGGAAATTGGTGTTTCCTTTCTTGCTCAAATGTGGAAAATATTTTAACTCTTGGGAATACTTAGTTCCCGTATAATCTTTGAAGAAATGAACTTTACTCTTGCTCTTTACTCAACTCAAAACTTAAGTATTAAAATAAAGTTTAAACAAACTCTATGAACTTCTCTTGTCTTGACTCTTAAGTTTCCTTGAATTGAATTTATGGATTCAAGGATTGTGATTTGTTATAGGAAAGGTCTCATAATATTTAGGGGTGTTTTTAGATAGTTAAACATGAGAAACGATCAAGAAATCATTGCCTGGAAACAAGTCCGCGACATGGAGATTCATTTAAATTGGAAAAATGCATAAGTACCCCCCGAACCTATGCCCAAAATCTCTGAGATACACCTAACCTTTACTAAGGTCCTATTTCAAATACCAGCATATATACACAAGAATCTAACTCAAAACAACTCTTAAATCGACACGATTCCGTCAAGAACTCCACAATCCCATCAAATCTCAAGAACTAAAGCAAACTTCAAGAACATCATACTATCAACTTTCTAGAAACAAATTTCGCTGAAACAAACATGATTGACGCGTGGATGAATGAACCCAACGCTATGAATATCTCACATACCTCGTAGGGATCACCCCTTGACGAAATCCACACAATTTTCCAAGAAATCGACGAATCTTGAACTTTCTTCTCCTTTCTCCTCTTTTCTGTTTTCTCCAAGCCCTAGCGTGAATTTCCAATTGACTAAACTGATCTAATTCTGATTAGACCCCAAAGAACCCCCTAAAACCGAAACAAAATAATTTGGTAAGGAAAGACCAAACTACCCTTCCAAAATCCGGATTAGACTTTCCTTATTTGAACAACCCAACTTCAAATGGGTATATCTCACTCATACAGACTCGGAATCGCGTAAAATCAGCGGCGTTGGAAAGATAATTCCAAGATATTTCCTACGGTATCTGGAAGCACATCTAAATCATTCTGAGCTAGGAGTTATGGTCATTTGAAGTTGACCCAAAAACTCAAACTTAACTTAACCAATTTTCCAGATTTTTTCATTCTTTCCTAAAATGACTATTTCCAATTCTAGCTCTTTCTAGTTCTTTCAAATAGCGAGATGTTACAGTGGTGTTCTCAAAATGAGCATAACAATGTAATCTTGAAATGTGATTCAAAGATAGTTTTTGAGATGATCAAAGGTAATTACAACATCCCTTGGCAAATGAAGAATATCATTACTCGTATTCAAAATATTTCAAGTAGTATTACTCGCGAGGTTCGACATTGTTACAGGTAAGCCAACCAAGTTGCAGATGCCTTGGCAAAAATGGATTATTACAAATGAGAGTTGGTTATTTTTGCACATGCTCACCTACCATCAATAGTCATTGGACTTACAAACTTGATCTCATACAAATGGAGTCCCTAAGGCATAAGCAGAGGAAAAATTATTTTGTATAGAACTAATCCAGTAGAGATGTTATATCTATTTTAATCTATCATACTGGACTTGTAAATTTATGGAGAACTTGTATAGTTTTTGTGAGAACCTTAGTTTTTGGGAAGCAGCTATTGAAACAATGGGTCGATCTTTAGCTCCCTTTAGCTTTGTAATTTTATTCATCAATATAAAAGGCTCACCACCATACGGTGATAAATTTAAAATAAAAATGACAAGTTTGATAGTTTTGATGAATACTAGTGTCTACATGACCTTTAGGTGATGAAATATGTTGCACATGCCTTGAGTGATGGGTGCCCAAACCTCATGTGTCATAAATCAGAGTTATTTGTATCCTTTATTGCTGCACCTCTCTCAGCAAATATAAACATATGCCTTCTCCACCATTCCCAACCACCCTACCACTGTAAAGTTCCTGCAACACACAAAAGTTAGGAAGGAAACTAACACTGGATGATAGGACCTTAGTAAGCCTTGGAACAGATAGGAGGTCGAACTTGAAATCAGGCACGTGTAAGCCATTTCTTATCTCAGCCTTATTACTTGTTGGAAATTGAACTGTCTTTGATCCCTGACCTCTAAATTGTTTTAGGCCATTTAGTAGTTCTTCAGAGGAAGTGATGTGATGAGTTGCCCTTGAACCAATAATCCATTCATGTGCACAAGGTTAAACCATTGGTGAAAAAGTACCTGTTAAATTTGCCTTGTATTCACCTGTTTCTTTGTTGTGCAACAAATTCCTCACTTGATCCAACTCCTTCATTATTCATCTCGAAATGTGTTATTTCCTGTCTAGTTTCAGTCCTTTCAGCAGTTGCATTGTTAGTATATGCTCTAAAATTTTCAATTTTTGCATTATTATTATATATATATTATAGGTTCCTTGCCTAGAGCCACCAGTTGGATAAAATCTAGTTGAATTGCTCTTCTTGATTTTGAAGTCTAATTGATAGCCCACCAATCTATAGAGTGGTTCCTTGTTTGAATCAATTACACCTAACACTTGTTAGCTTTCCTCTTGCACTATAGTAGCATAAGCTTGGTTTATACTAGGTGTTTCTGTTTTCAAAAGAATATCACTATTTACATCAATTTCTATAAATTGGCTCCTAAATGTCCAAAATATGTGGTAAAAAATTGTGAGGCTTCATGTACTACTCCTCCAACTCCCTAAGAAGGATTCCGTAAAGGTTTTGCAAAATAATCATCTGAAAGCCATATCACCAAAATAGTCATGGACTAACATACATGAAAAATTCAGAAAATAGCTTAATTCCTGTAAAATGACTCATAAATGCCAGAATATGTGCAAAAAATGGTGTGAGTTCATGTGGTGCTCCCTCAACTCCCTACGGAGGGTTCTGGAAATGTTTTGCAAGAAAATCATTCGGAAGTCATATCATCAAATTATTCACGGGCTAACACACGAAAACTTAGAAAGTCGCCTACTGACTAAAAAATGGACTCTCAAATGCCCAAAATATGAGCAAAAAATGGTGAGGTTTTACATATTGTTCCCCCCAACTCCCTACAGAGGTTTTCGTAAAGGTTTTGCAAAAAAATCACCCGAAAGACATATCACCAGAATATTCATGGTCTAATACACACGTAAAACTGTGGAAATCACATAATTCCTATAAAATAGCTCCTAAATTCCCAAAATATATGCAAAAAATGGTGAGACACATATTGCTCCCCCAACTCCCTCCGGAGGGTTCTGGAAATGTTTTGCAAAGAAATCATCCATAAGTCATATTATCAAAATATTCATAGGCTAACACACCGAAAAACTGAGAAAATCGCCTAGTTCTTGTAAAATGGCTCCTAAAATGTCCAAAATATGTGCAAAAATGGTGAGGTTTCACATGCTGCTCCTCTAACTCCCTATGGAGGGTTTCGTAAAGCTTTTGAAAAAAACTTTTCTGAAATCAATATCACCAAAATATTCTTGGCTAACACATATGAAAAATTGAGAAAATCAGTTAATTCTTGTAAAATGCTCCTAAATGCCCAAAATATGTGCAAAAAATGGAAAGGCTTCACGTACTTCTCTCCAAACTTCCTTCGAAGGGTTTCATTAAGGTTTTGCAAAAAAACATATGAAAGTCTTATCACCAAAATATTAATGGGCTAACGCACAAACAAAACTGAGAAAATCTCCAGTTTCTTGTAAATGGCTCTTAAATGCCCAAACTATGTGCAAAAATGTAGAGGTTTTCGTACAACTCCCCCAAATCCATGTCATTTGAGTTATGTATGCTATCTTAGTGTCATGCTACACCATGTGGTTAACTTAGGGTCTCTCAAGACTCTAGGTACCATGTCACGTCTAGGGGATAGTCTTGAGTTGTGACACTTTTTTTGGAACCCAAGGATAACCCGCAATCGCTACAACCTCTGCCACAACCTCTGCTCTTTGGGTGAGCACTCTGTGGTGAGAACTTTGTGCGCACTGGGTAAACCCCCACTGTGTAATAGCCTGCAAATCACACAAGGGATGTAAACCGCACTATGCAAGCCCTATGCGACAGGCTCGACTCAGAAGGCATTGAGGAGGGATCGATCCCGGTTCATCCGTGTGGATAACCACCCTCCAAACCAACTGAGCCATCCCGAAGGATAGTTGTGACATTTATTGAGGTCAAAAATGGTGTTTTAACGTGGTTAAGGTTGAAAAATATGATTGAGGAAGAAAGGTGGAGGAAGAAAGAGAAAAATGTTTTTTTTTTTAAAAATAATTATTAACTAGTGAAATATACGTGTCAAGCGTGTATATATCACCGCAAGACACATGTGATTAATGATGACATTTTACGGTTTTAGGGTGGAATTAATTTCACTTTTAAATAGTCTAAGGGGTTAATAGGATCCCCGTGAAGTATAAGTATGTAGTTGAAAATCGTATAATAGGTTATGAGGGTCATTTGACTATTTTCTCCCCCTTTATTTTGTATAATATTGGTAATCAAGAGGGTAATTTGACCAAATAATTAGTCCCATGTAATTATTGTTTACTCGTTAAATTTGGTTTAGTCGAACTTTAAGTTTCTTTGATATGTTTAAAACCATTTGAAGCATTTTAACAATTTTGTATATTCTTTGGTGTAGAGGTTGTTCATTGAGATAACAAAAGGTGATGAAGAAAATTAGGGTTGTACCAATCAATGCGATTGTGAATAGGAAAAACGTACACTACTAAAAAAACAGTGAATACCGACCTAAAAATTTCCGACCTCAAATGGAGGTCGGTAATTTCCGACCTCCGGAGGTCGGTAATTTCCTACCTCCGGAGGTCGGTATTTACAAGTAGTCGGTTTTTATGCAAAATAAAGCGGGAAAACAAATTCCGACCTCTGGAGGTCGGAATTTTTCCCCAAAAAAATGAATTACAATAAAAATATCGATCTCATTAGGTCGGTATTTTTTATATTTAATTGAGAAAATAATACCGACATCAAGAGGTCGGTTTTTATTGTAATTCATTAAAAATTCCGACCTCTTGAGGTCGGAATTTTTTCTCAATTAGATATTTTATAATACCGACTTCTGAATGTCGGTAGTATGTAATTAAAATACCGACCTCATGAGGTCGGTATTTTTATTTCATCTAATTACTATTAATTAAAGCGACATCCGGAGGTCGGTATTTTTATTTCATCTAATTACTTTTAAAAGCGACATCCGGAGGTCGGTTTGTGGAAAGCGGGAAAACCAAATTCCGACCTCTGGAGGTCGGAATTTTTCCCGAAAAAAATGAAATACAATAAAAACCGACCTCTTGATGTCGGTATTAAATTATTTTTTCTCAATAGGTTTTGTGTAAAATAAAAAACAAAAAAAATTATAATACCGACTTCCGTATGTCGGTAAAATTAAATAGTAAAAATCAATTAATATAAAATACCGACCTCATGAGGTCGGTATTTTTTATATTTAATTGAGAAAATAATACCGACATCAAGAGGTCGGTTTTTATTGTAATTCATTAAAAATTCCGACCTCAGGAGGTCGGAATTTTTTCTCAATTAAATATTTCATAATACCGACTTCCGAATGTCGGTAAAAATTAAATAATATGTAATTAAAATACCGACCTCAATTAAATATTTCATAATACCGACTTCCGAATGTCGGTAAAAATTAAATAGTATGTAATTAAAATACCGACCTCATGAGGTCGGTATTTTTATTTGTACAATTAATTAAAGCGACATCCGGAGATCGGAATTTTTATTTCATCTAATTACTTTTAAAAGCGACATCCGGAGGTCGGTTTGCGGAAAGCGGGAAAACCAAATTCCGACCTCTGGAGGTTGGAATTTTTCCCGGAAAAAATGAATTACAATAAAAACCGACCTCTTGATGTCGGTATTAAACAAATAAATAAATAACAATATTTTATTTTTTCTCAATAAGTTTTGTGTAAAATAAAAAACAAAAAAAATTATAATACTGACTTCCATTTGTCGGTAAAATTAAATAGTAAAAATCAATTAATATAAAATACCGACCTCATGAGGTCGGTATTTTTTATATTTAATTGAGAAAATAATACCGACATCAAGAGGTCGGTTTTTATTGTAATTCATTAAAAATTCCGACCTCCTGAGGTCGGTATTTTTGCTCAATTAAATATTTTATAATACCGACTTCCGAATGTCGGTAAAATTAAATAGTATGTAATTAAAATACCGATCTCATGAGGTCAGTATTTTTATTTCATCTAATTACTATTATTAAAGCGACATCCGGAGGTCGGTATTTTTATTTCATCTAATTACTTTTAAAAGCGACATCTGGAGGTCGGTTTGCGGTTTGCGGGTAAACCAAATTCCGACCTCAAGAGGTCGGAATTTTTCCCAGAAAATGAATTACAATAAAAACCGACCTCTTGATGTAGGAATTATTTTCTATTTTGATTTAATTTTATTTAAATCGACTTCCGGAGGACGATTTTGTGTTCTTAAAATTTAATGTGATGCATATATATATATATATATATATATAT
>NC_064290.1:34798642-34856221 GCF_019186545.1 Solanum stenotomum | reverse complement strand
TACTGAAGTTGTTTGTGTATGTTATAGAATTTATTATAAATTATTGCATACTTTAAATCCTATGTGTAAAATAATTGATTTTAAAAATGAAACTATTTTAATAGAAACTAACTTTGATAAATCTAAGGTAGTTACTAGAAGACCTATTAAGTGGGAAGAAATTGATTTTCCACAAGAGTGGGTTATTGAGAATGCTACTCAACCTCAAAATAATATTAATACTGAGGTTTCTGAAATCGAACAGTTAAATGATGGGACTGTTAAAATAAAATTTCATGAACCTGTTAATATGCTTATTGAAAATCGGAGTATGTCTTCTAGAATGACTAGATCTAACTCTTCTTATATTTCTCCTATCGATTATATTGTTCAAGTTCCGTCTCGTGCATCTACTTCTCAAATTAGAGAACCTTATAGATGTGACAATATAAAAATTGATAAAGACAATATAGCTCAACCAATTCGAAGAGCTAATTCTGATTTAGATATAACTGAATCTGAAATGAATTTTCCAGACGGAATAACAGATTAAATAGTTTCTACATGACTGACAAAATTACTGATTTTAGTCCGGGATCTCCGGCAAGGGCTCGTATTGCTAAAGATTTTCAAAGGAAAAAATGGAAACTCTTTAGAAAATGGTTTTTCAACAACTTTAATAAAGTTGAACAGCATGACTTTCAAGAAGAATTTTATAAGGATCTTATAGATTCAGGGATAAATCGTCTAATAGCTTTTGTTCCCTGGTTTATGTGCAAACATGTTCATAATTATATTACTATGCTTGAAAGAGATTTTACTCTTAGTAATGGAGAAATTACTAGAGCAATCTTTCCCCCACAACAATCTTTTCAGATTAATCAAAATGATAAGATTGTTAGCTTTAATGCTTTTTCAAAATTATTTGAAAATGACACTGCTTTAGTGACTACTCAACATATTAATGCCATGATTAAGCAGAATAATTATGCTAATATTTATATGAGTATTATGGGTGATCATAGTGTCTCTTTGCATAACAAAGTGGATAACATCATTTCCCTTTTACATACTAAGTCGAAAGGGAAGGAAAAAATTGCTCATAATAGTTTACAACCTCCTCCGGAAATTGAAGACTTCAAGATTAAAGACTATTCAGATCTTGAACATTTCTTGGAAAAGAAATTTAAAGGGGGTGGAGTTCAACCATTAAGTGTTGAAAACTTTCAGGAAGGAGAACCTAGCAATAAAAAGGAATTCTACGATAGTATTAATAAGATTTCAGAAAAGTATGATAGAAAACCTTACCAAAGGATGTTCTATTATCCTAGACCCACTCCTCAAGATGTTCTATTAGAAGAACATGAACACATTATAACTAATAGTTATAGTGGTAAGGAGATTTATGAATGGAACATTGATGGTTATACCGACCGACAGATTTATACAACGGTTCATAGAATGCTCATGTACAGTACTATATGTAAGGCAAACAAAAATAGTGATAAAACTATTGCGGATATGATAACTGCTGGCTTTACTGGTCAATTAAAAGGTTGGTGGGATAATTATCTCAGCCAAGATTAAAGGGATAAAGTAATGTTGGCAGTCAAACAAGAAGGGGAAGCGGTTACACAGAATGCAGTTTATACACTGGTTTTAAATATTATAGAACATTTCTCTGGAAGATGGTCTGATAACAGTGAGACCATAAGAACTCTACTTCAAAATCTAAGATGTAAAACCCTTACATCATTTAGATTTTATAAAGATGTATTCTTGTGTAGAGTAATGGAATTGCCAGAATGCAATAGTGTTCATTGGAAGTCCAAATTTATTGACGGTCTACCAAGCCTATTTGCTGAAAGAGTTAGAAAAGCAATCAGGGGTGATAACCCTAGTATCAATTATGATATGTTTACATATGGAAAGCTTATAAGCGCCTGTGTACAAGAAGTACTTTCTCTATGCAATGAAATTAAGCTGAATCAGCAGATTAAGCGTCATCGCTTAAATGAAAGGAAGCAATTAGGAGAATTTTGTGAACAATTTGCTTTTGATGTTCCTAAACAAAAGAATAGGGATAAGGATCAGGAACATATTCCTAAGAAAAAGAAAAAATCTTCCATTAAGGATTATGAGAAATGGAAGAAGAAAAAAATAGAAAATAAGCAAAGAAGAGCTGAAGAAGGAAAGAGCGACTCTTATAAAAGGAAGAAAAAGTATCATAAATCGGATACTTGCCACAGATGTGGAAGATTTGGTCATTATGCCAAGGATTGTAGAGTCAAGGAAAAGATTAAAAGCCTTGACATAGACGATAATATAAAGGATTCCCTTTATAAAATTATGCTTAATTCTGATTCAGGAACAGAATATAGCAGTGCAGAAGGATCTTCAACAAGTGAAGATCTCAGAGCTCTTCAACAAGAAGATTATTTAACTTCTGAAAATGAATGCTCTCCCTGTCAACAAGGAATGACATGTGAAAAGGAGGATGAAGACGACGATCTTTATAAGATCTATGATCAATTTAAAGAAATGAGTCTCAATGTCATTGATAATGACAAAATAATAGAGCTCCTTCAAAATATTAAAGACCCTGAAATCAGGGCACAAATCATTGATAAAATCAGTGACTCAAAAGAGAAGGATCATATTTATGAAAAGAATCATATTTCTAAAGAAATTCCTACTAAAGAAGGTTCATATACTATGGCAGAAGTAAAGAATCTTTTATTAGAAAGAAGGAAAATGATAAGTTCTCCCACCACAATCAGTGATTTAAAAGAAGAGATTAATAATCTCAAAGAAGACATTATACGTCTTAAAGAAAAGAACGTTGTTATAGAAGTTAAAATGGATGCTTTACAAACTCGTCTAGATTTAGAAAATGCTTCTGAATCATCTTCTTCTCTTGAAGGAGAAAATGATAATCTTGATTTGATAAAAAATCTTTCTTTAAAAAATAATAAGACAGACTTTTTATATAGTCTTAAAGCCTTTACTTCTCAAAAGTTTTATACTAAAATAACTCTTTTAATAGATTATAATTATAAAAAAGAATTTATTGCGCTTATTGATAGTGCAGCTGATTTAAATTGTATTCAAGAAGGCCTTATACCTTCAAGATATTTTCATAAGACAACTCATAGCCTTCGTTCTGCTAATGGCAGCAAAATGAATATTGAATTTAAATTACCAAAGCTTTTATATGTAAAGGGAAAAGTTGTGTCCCTCAAAGTTTTGTTTTAGTAAAAAATATCACTAATCAAATTATTTTGGGTGTACCTTTTATAAATGATATTTTCCCACTCACTCATTGGGATAATAATAAAATTATTGGAACCTGGAATAACAAACCATTTATTTTAGAGTTTGTCACTAAACCATTTACTAGAATGATAAATGATTTAACTGCTAAACTTTTGGTTTCGAAAAATAACCAAGTCAATTTCATAAAACAAGAAATTAATAGTATTGAAATTGAAAATATCTTACAAAATCCTAAATTACAAGATAAAATAAAGATCTTGGCCAATCAATTCTCTCTTGATACTTGTGGAGATCATCCCAACGCTTTTTGGAGTAGAAAAAAGCATGTTGTAAGTCTTCCATATGAAGATGATTTCAATGAGGATAATATTCCTACAAAGGCAAGACCTTGTCAAATGAACTCTGAATATTTAGAGTTATGCAAAAAAGAAATTAGCTCTTTATTACAAAAAGGCCTTATAAGGCATTCCAAATCACCATGGTCTTGTACGGCATTCTATGTTAATAAACATGCCGAACAGGAAAGGGGGGCACCCAGATTAGTAATTAATTATAAACCTCTTAATAAAGCTTTGAGATGGATTAGATATCCGATTCCTAATAAAAAGGATTTGTTAGATAGAGTTTATGATGCTATTATATTCTCTAAATTTGATCTGAAATCAGGCTATTGGCAGATTCAGATAAATGAATCAGACAGGTTTAAAACCGCTTTTAACATACCGATGGGATAATTTGAATGGAATGTTATGCCATTTGGCTTAAAAAATGCTCCATCAGAATTTCAGAAAATTATGAATGATATATTCATTCCTTATAGCAATTTTATAATTGTTTATATAGATGATATCTTAGTATTTTCAAAGAATGTGGAAACTCATTTTAAGCATCTTGAATTATTTAAGAAAATTATTGTGCAAAATGGTTTGGTTTTATCCCAGCCTAAGATGGCTTTGTTCAAAACAAATGTTAGATTCCTAGGTCATAATATTGAGAGAGGTAATATTAGCCCTATTCATAGGAGTATTGAATTTGCTTCAAAATTTCCTAATATTATAACTAATAAGACTCAGTTACAAAGATTTCTTGGAAGTCTTAATTATGTTGCTCCTTTTATTAAAGACTTGGCAAAAGATACTACTGTATTATACGACAGGTTAAAAAATAATCCTAAGGCTTGGACAGATGACCATACTGAAGCTGTCAAAAAGATTAAAGAAAAGGTTAAAAACCTTCCTTGTTTGACTTTGGCAAATCCAAATTGGGCCAAAACAGTAGAAACTGATGCTTCAGATATAGGTTATGGAGGAGTATTAACTCAATATTGTCCTAATAATAAACGACATTATATTGTTCAATTTTATTCGGGCAAATGGAATAATGCACAAAAGAATTATGCTACTATAGCTAAAGAAATTTTGGCTATAGTTAAATGTGTTCTTAAATTTCAAGGTGATCTTTATAATCAGAAGTTTTTAATAAAAACTGATTGCCAAGCTGCTAGATTTATGTTCAATAAAGACTGTAAACATGATGTTTCTAAACAAATGTTTGCTAGATGGCAAGCTCTTTTAGCACCTTTCGATTTTGAAATACAGTATAAGAAAGGTGAAGATAATAGTCTTCCTGATTTTCTTACTAGAGAATATCTAGACTAATAATTATTCTCTTTTCAGGATGAGACCAACATGGCCCCCTCCATCCAGGAGGGGAAGAGGAAGAACCAACCCAGGAAGAGGAGGTCATATCCTAGCTCAACAGGGTAGCAGAATACTAACATCATTTAATGTTAGTAATTCAACAGCTTCATCAAGTGGAATCAGTGGTATTGATACAAACCACCCGATGTATAAGGAATTTATGGATTTTATGAAATCCAAGAAAGAGTCGAATAATAATGATCCACCGTCATACTCTTCAATATTGATGGATGATGAGAACATAGAAGTTTTTGATATGAATGACAAAAAAGAAGTTATACTTCTTTTAGAAGAAAATGACCTCAAATGGAGAAATGAGCCATGGCAGATAATGGCCAGGTATTTGGATACAGTATCTTATACAACTACTGTATACAAATACAGAATGCACTATGAGATAATACTCTCATCTACAGGGTGCGAATTTCAACATTTTTACCCTGCTAATACCAAGAAAGTTTATAACTTTTCAAAATTAATTATAAAGAAAATTATAGCACCTGAAGAATGGGGTATGAGTACTTTAAAGGAATTGGATTATATCCACCCAGAGCAAAAAGTTGCGGTAAAATACAATTATTGGGATTATATTGATGGATTTAATAAAGTCCTGTTATATGAAAATGCTAATAGAAAGCATTCGTGGTTCATTAAAATATGTTCTAATGTATTTGACCGACATATTCCAAATTGGTTTTGTAAATGGTGGACTTTATATGGTCCTTCAGTGAAAATCCTACCAGAATCATACAAGAAATTATATTTGGAGTGGGTGGACATATCCCCAAAACTAATAAAGTTACAGGAAGAAAATATATTCTTCGAAGGAATATCTTTGATGTATTTCTTCATTGAATTTTCAATTCCCTGGATAATGAAATGGTCAATCGAAGTTAATAATACTTCAGAAGGATTTCCTTGTTTGCAGAGGACTTTTTATACTAAGTTCTGGAGTAAATTACTTCAGAAAAATCCTGAAGGCAAGTTACATGGCCAAGAAATTATTGATTTAATAAATGTTAAAATTAGTCAATATGAGGCTATTACCATAGAATCGCCCATCATAGAAGATGTAAGTCCATTCAAGAAGATTACAAGAAAAATTCAAATGAAGAAAGGACTTATCTCTAAAACAGAAGCTATAGCTTTATATATGGAAGAAGTAAAGAAAGATTTAATGAGAAATCTTGACATAGAAATAAAAGATGATATCTCCATGACATCAGCAAGCCATACAAATGATGATGATAAAGAAGATGATACATGCATTGCTGGGGAAGGTCAAGATATTGATGATGAAGAAATAGATCTTGAGACTATTCTCCAAAGATATCAACAACAACTAGAAGAATCTTCTAGTGCAAGCACAGCTGGAAAAGGAAAAGGAAAAGTATAAGATTCCAGCATTTGGTCACATAAAAGGCCAAAATAGTAGAAGTTGCTTTTATAAAGTAGCCGAAAGCATTATCGGCCATAAATAAAAATAAGACCATGTGAAAGCCATAGGGGATTGTCGGTCTTATCGTGTGTTTATTGGCCAATGTAAAAAGATGTGGGCCACTCTTTATTATTCGTTGTGCTTTGTAACCTCTATATAAGAGGAAGTGTGTATTCAGTAAGAGGCAGGTTTTAGAACCCCCTCTCTCTCTCTCTTAAATTCTCCCTCTCTTGTAATATTTCTAAGTATTTTCAATAAAAGTTTGCAATTTGGTTTGAAGATTATTATTATTATTATTATTATTATTATTATTATTATTATTATTATTATTATTATTATTATTATTATTATTATTGTTTTAGAACCCCCTCTCTCTCTCTCTTAAATTCTCACTCTCTTTGTAATATTTCTAAGTATTTTCAATAAAAGTTTGCAATTTGGTTTGAAGATTTCATCATAAGGTACTGTTTCTTATTCTTCTCCTATTTAAAATATTTCTTTATAATCATCAGCCCCATGATGGGCTAAACTGTTAGTGTTGAGCTATAACATACTAAGTTATTATAAGATGGCGTGTGTCTATTATGTTGACAGATTAAACAGGTTAGATTAAGGTCAGACATAGATAATCCGGGCCAGTATATGAAAAGATAGCCGAAGGAATCCGTTGGATTACCCGTTGGATTACCCAAGAGGGGCGGACCCGGATAGTAGGGGATTTTCGTATACTGTTGCCAGGACCATCTATGTTTATAAAGGTTCCTAATAGTCTAACTGTTGTACGATCCGTTGTAATTGGTATCAGAGCCAGATTCTTATAATAACTATAGGTGTTACAGCTTAACACAGTTTTCATTATGAATTTCATAAAGAGAAGATCTACTGTTAAAAACAGTAGAAAGGAAGAATATGATATACCTCAACATCTCGATCTACTTAATAAGTGGACTATTCCAAAAATTTCACCTAAAATTATATATCAAATGGGTACCTTTGAGAAACTAGGTCTCAAACAGGTGGTTAAAACCACAGAAGAAACTATCACTATTGATAGTGACAACTAGACTTTTAGATTATTATCTGATAATGATATAGCCCCTTATAGGGATATTTATAGATTTATGCATATTGGTTTAGTACAAGTTGCTTTTAAACCCCTTACTTTAAGAGGGCTACCAGAAAGCTTCATAGCAGCTTTACGTGATGGTAGAAATCATAATTGGAAGAGGTCTCTAATAGGGACAATTCAAACTAGTCTAGCATATGGACCTGTTTATTTTAATGCATATCCTAATTTACAAATCTCTTTACAGGACGAGAACTCATTAAGTTCCCTTATCTTAAATATTAAACTTCATGGTTATGATTATATGCCTGGTACTGAAGTTGTTTGTGTATGTTATAGAATTTATTATAAATTATTGCATACTTTAAATCCTATGTGTAAAATAATTGATTTTAAAAATGAAACTATTTTAATAGAAACTAACTTTGATAAATCTAAGGTAGTTACTAGAAGACCTATTAAGTGGGAAGAAATTGATTTTCCACAAGAGTGGGTTATTGAGAATGCTACTCAACCTCAAAATAATATTAATACTGAGGTTTCTGAAATTGAACAGTTAAATGATGGGACTGTTAAAATAAAATTTCATGAACCTGCTAATATGCTTATTGAAAATCGGAGTATGTCTTCTAGAATGACTAGATCTAACTCTTCTTATATTTCTCCTATCGATTATATTGTTCAAGTTCCGTCTCGTGCATCTACTTCTCAAATTAGAGAACCTTATAGATGTGACAATATAAAAATTGATAAAGAAAATATAGCTCAACCAATTCGAAGAGCTAATTCTGATTTAGATATAACTGAATCTGAAATGAATTTTCCAGATGGAATAACAGATTAAATAGTTTCTACATGACTGACAAAATTACTGATTTTAGTCCGGGATCTCCGGCAAGGGCTCGTATTGCTAAAGATTTTCAAAGGAAAAAATGGAAACTCTTTAGAAAATAGTTTTTCAACAACTTTAATAAAGTTGAAAGCATGATTTTCAAGAAGAATTTTATAAGGATGTTATAGATTCAGGGATAAATCATCTAATAGCTTTTGTTCCCTGGTTTATGTGCAAACATGTTCATAATTATATTACTATGCTTGAAAGAGATTTTACTCTTAGTAATGGAGAAATTACTAGAGCAATCTTTCCCCCACAACAGTCTTTTCAGATTAATAAAAATGATAAGATTGTTAACTTTAATGCTTTTTCAAAATTATTTGAAAATGACACTGCTTTAGTGACTACTCAACATATTAATGCCATGATTAAGCAGAATAATTATGCTAATATTTATATGAGTATTATGGGTGATCATATTGTCTCTTTGCATAACAAAGTAGATAACATCATTTCCCTTTTACATACTAAGTCAAAAGGGAAGGAAAAAATTGCTCATAATAGTTTACAACCTCCTCCGAAAATTGAAGACTTCAAGATTAAAGATTATTCAGATCTTGAACATTTCTTGGAAAAGAAATTTAAAGGGGGTGGAGTTCAACCATTAAGTGTTGAAAAATTTCAGGAAGGAGAACCTAGCAATAAAAAGGAATTCTATGATAGTATTAATAAGATTTCAGAAAAGTATGATAGAAAACCTTACCAAAGGATGTTCTATTATCCTAGACCCACTCCTCAAGATGTTCTATTAGAAGAACATGAACACATTATAACTAATAGTTATAGTGGTAAGGAGATTTATGAATGGAACATTGATGGTTATACCGACCGACAGATTTATACAACGGTTCATAGAATGTTCATGTACAGTACTATATGTAAGGCAAACAAAAATAGTGATAAAACTATTGCGGATATGATAACTGCTGGCTTTACTGGCCAATTAAAAGGTTGGTGGGATAATTATCTCAGCCAAGATCAAAGGGATAAAGTAATGTTGGCAGTAAAACAAGAAGGGGAAGCGGTTACACAGAATGCAGTTTATACACTGGTTTTAAATATTATAGAACATTTCTCTGGAAGATGGTCTGATAACAGTGAGACCATAAGAACTCTAAAATCTAAGATGTAAAACCCTTACATCATTTAGATTTTATAAAGATGTATTCTTGTGTAGAGTAATGGAATTGCCAGAATGCAATAGCGCTCATTGGAAGTCCAAATTTATTGACGGACTACCAAGCCTATTTGCTGAAAGAGTTAGAAAAGCAATCAGGGGTGATAACCCTAGTATCAATTATGATATGTTTACATATGGAAAGCTTATAAGTGCCTGTGTACAAGAAGGACTTTCTCTATGTAATGAAATTAAGCTGAATCAGCAGATTAAGCGTCATCGCTTAAATGAAATGAAGCAATTAGGAGAATTTTGGGAACAATTTGCTTTTGATGTTCCTAAACAAAAGAATAGGGATAAGGATCAGGAACATATTCCTAAGAAAAAGAAAAAATCTTCCATTAAGGATTATGAGAAATGGAAGAAGAACAAAATAGAAAATAAGCAAAGAAGAGCTGAAGAAGGAAAAGACGACTCTTATAAAAGGAAGAAAAAGTATCATAAATCGGATACTTGCCACAGATGTGGAAGATTTGGTCATTATGCCAAGGATTGCAGAGTCAAGGAAAAGATTAAAAGCCTTGACATAGACGATAATATAAAGGATTCCCTTTATAAAATTATGCTTAATTCTGATTCAGGAACAGAATATAGCAGTACAGAAGGATCTTCAACAAGTGAAGATCTCAGAGCTCTTCAACAAGAAGATTATTTAACTTCTGAAAATGAATGCTCTCCCTGTCAACAAGGAATGACATGTGAAAAGGAGGATGAAGACGATGATCTTTATAAGATCTATGATCAATTTAAAGAAATGAGTCTCAATGTCATTGATAATGACAAAATAATAGAGCTCCTTCAAAATATTAAAGACCCTGAAATCAGGGCACAAATCATTGATAAAATTAGTGACTCAAAAGAGAAGGATCATATTTATGAAAAGAATCATATTTCTAAAGAAATTCCTACTAAAGAAGGTTCATATACTATGGCAGAAGTAAAGAATCTCGTATTAGAAAGAAGGAAAATGATAAGTTCTCCCACCACAATCAGTGATTTAAAAGAAGAGATTAATAATCTCAAAGAAGACATTATACGTCTTAAAGAAAAGAACGTTGTTATAGAAGTTAGAATGGATGCTTTACAAACTCGTCTAGATTTAGAAAATGCTTCTGAATCATCTTCTTCTCTTGAAGGAGAAAATGATAATCTTGATTTTATAAAAAATCTTTCTTTAAAAAATAATAAGACAGACTTTTTATATAGTCTTAAAGCCTTTACTTCTCAAAAGTTTTATACTAAAATAACTCTTTTAATAGATTATAATTATAAAAAAGAATTTATTGCGCTTATTGATAGTGCAGCTGATTTAAATTGTATTCAAGAAGGCCTTATACCTTCAAGATATTTTCATAAAACAACTCATAGCCTTCGTTCTGCTAATGGCAGCAAAATGAATATTGAATTTAAATTACCCAAAGCTTTTATATGTAAAGGGAAAAGTTGTGTCCCTCAAAGTTTTGTTTTAGTAAAAAATATCACTAATCAAATTATTCTGGGTGTACCTTTTATAAATGATATTTTCCCACTCACTCATTGGGATAATAATAAAATTATTGGAACCTGGAATAACAAACCATTTATTTTAGAGTTTGTCACTAAACCATTTACTAGAATGATAAATGATTTAACTGCTAAACTTTTGGTTTCAAAAAATAACCAAGTCAATTTCATAAAACAAGAAATTAATAGTATTGAAATTGAAAATATCTTACAAAATCCCAAATTACAAGATAAAATAAAGATCTTGGCCAATCAATTCTCTCTTGATATTTGTGGAGATCATCCCAACGCTTTTTGGAATAGGAAAAAGCATGTTGTAAGTCTTCCATATGAAGATGATTTCAATGAGGATAATATTCCTACAAAGGCAAGACCTTGTCAAATGAACTCTGAATATTTAGAGTTATGCAAAAAAGAAATTAGCTCTTTATTACAAAAAGGCCTTATAAGGCAATCCAAATCACCATGGTCGTGTACGGCATTCTATGTTAATAAACATGCCGAACAGGAAAGGGGGGCACCCCGATTAGTAATAAATTATAAACCTCTTAATAAAGCGTTGAGATGGATTAGATATCCGATTCCTAATAAAAAGGATTTGTTAGATAGAGTTTATGATGCTATTATATTCTCTAAATTTGACCTGAAATCAGGTTATTGGCAGATTCAGATAAATGAATCAGACAGGTTTAAAACCGCTTTTAACGTACCGATGGGACAATTTGAATGGAATGTTATGCCATTTGGCTTAAAAAATGCCCCATCAGAATATCAGAAAATTATGAATGATATATTCATTCCTTATAGCAATTTTATAATTGTTTATATAGATGATATCTTAGTGTTTTCAAAAAATGTGGAAACTCATTTTAAGCATCTTGAATTATTTAAGAAAATTATTATGCAAAATGGTTTGGTTTTATCTCAGCCTAAGATGGCTTTGTTCAAAACAAATGTCAGATTCCTTGGCCATAATATTGAAAGAGGTAATATTAGCCCTATTAATAGAAGTATTGAATTTGCTTCAAAGTTTCCTGATGTTATAACTAATAAGACTCAGTTACAAAGATTTCTTGGAAGTCTTAATTATGTTGCTCCTTTTATTAAAGACTTGGCAAAAGATACTGCTGTTTTATACGACAGGTTAAAAAATAATCCGAAGGCTTGGACAGATAGTCACACTGAGGCAGTCAAAAAGATTAAAGGAAAGGTTAAAAACCTTCCCTGTTTGACTTTGGCAAATCCTAATTGGGCTAAAACAGTAGAAACTGATGCATCAGATATAGGTTATGGGGGAGTATTAACCCAATATTGTCCTGATAATAAGCGACAATATATTGTTCAATTTTATTCTGGCAAATGGAATAATGCACAAAAGAATTATGCTACCATAGCTAAAGAAATTTTGGCTATAGTTAAATGTGTTCTTAAATTTCAAGGTGATCTTTATAATCAGAAGTTTTTAATAAAAACTGATTGCCAAGCAGCTAAATTTATGTTTAATAAAGATTGCAAACATGATGTGTCTAAACAGATGTTTGCAAGATGGCAAGCTTTATTAGCTCCTTTTGATTTTGAAATACAGTATAAAAAAGGTGAAGATAATAGTCTTCCTGATTTTCTTACTAGAGAATATCTAGACTAATAATTATTCTCTTTTCAGGATGAGACCAACTTGGCCCCCTCCATCTAGGAGAGGACGAGGAAGAACTAACCCAGGAAGAGGAGGTCATATCCTCGCTCAACAAGGTAGCAGAATACTAACATCATTTAATGTTGGTAGTTCAACGGCTTCATCAAGTGGAACCAGTGGTATTGATACAAACCACCCGATGTATAAGGAGTTTATGGATTTTATGAAATCCAAGAAAGAGTCGGATAATAATAATAATCCACCGTCATACTCTTCAATTTTAATGGATGATGAGAACATAGAGGTTTTTGACATGAATGATAAGAAAGAAGTTATACTTCTTTTAGAAGAAAATGATCTCAAATGGAGAAATGAGCCATGGCAGATAATGGCTAGATATTTGGATACAGTATCTTATACTACTACTGTGTACAAATACAGAATGCACTATGAGATAATACTCTCATCCACAGGGTGCGAATTTCAGCATTTTTACCCTGCTAATACTAAGAAAGTTTATAACTTTTCAAAATTAATTATAAAAAAAGATTATAGCACCTGAAGAGTGGGGAATGAGTACTTTGAAGGAATTGGATTATATCCACCCAGAGCAAAAAGTTGCGGTAAAATACAATTATTGGGATTATATTGATGGATTTAATAAAGTCCTGTTATATGAAAATGCTAATAGGAAGCATTCGTGGTTCATTAAAATATGTTCTAATGTATTTGACAGACATATTCCAAATTGGTTTTGTAAATGGTGGACTTTATATGGTCCTTCAGTAAAAATCCTACCAGAATCATACAAGAAATTATATTTGGAATGGGTGGACATATCCCCAAAATTAATAAAGTTACAGGAAGAAAATGTATTCTTCGAAGGAATATCTTTGATGTATTTCTTCATTGAATTTTCAATTCCCTGGATCATGAAATGGTCAATCGAAGTTAATAATACTTCAGAAGGATTTCCTTGTTTACAGAGGACTTTTTATACTAAGTTCTGGAGTTATTATTATTATTATTATTATTATTATTGTTATTGTTATTGTTATTGTTATTGTTATTGTTATTGTTATTGTTATTGTTATTGTTATTGTTATTGTTATTGTTATTGTTATTGTTATTGTTATTGTTATTCTTATTCTTATTATTATTGTTATTATTATTCTTATTGTTATTGTTATTGTTATTGTTATTATTCTTATTATTATTGTTATTGTTATTATTATTGCAGAAGAAAATGCCTAGAAGAAGAGAAAAGAAATAATGCAATTGGAGGTTCATGTGATTTGAAGTCACAAAATTAATAAATATTATTAAAATAGAAGTTATTAAAAAAAGTGATATGAGTTATGAAAATGATTTTTAAAATAATTAATAAAAATAATATTAAGTAGAGATTATTGTATTATTATATAATGAAATGGTGGAATAAAATGCCAAGAAGAGAAAACAAATAATGCAATTGGAAGTTATACATAGGTGGCACGTTACTTCTATATATTTTTAGCTTTATATTTATAATATTTATAGATTTCATGCATTTAATTGAAAAACAATAATAGGAGCAAAAAAAAACATATCCCTTATTTGTTAGATTCATATACAATGTATTTATGTGGAATAAAAAATAAAGAAGATAAAATTCAAACAATTATCACACATAAAATTATTAAGCATTTTTTCATAAATTTACAATTCAAAATATGTGAAAATCTAAAGTACGACAACTCATGGGATAGATATTTACCTCTCAATTAACAAAATTAAAAGAAAAAAGAATATAAAATTATGAAGATTTAGAGTAACACAGCGGCAATAAAGTTATTAATACAAAATGACTATTTAGAAATAAAAATATTATTCTTATAGTTAAGTATTCAATTTTACCAAAAGTTCTAAATTATTATATTTTTCATTTCCTTGCTCTCAATCTTAAATTAATTATTTCACCATTTCAATCTTCACCATGTATATCAGATTATCTATACCTGCAAAATGATGAAACAATATTATTTTTACAGTTGTGAATTGTAATTAAGTTCAAAATTTAATTCAATCATTAAATCTAACTTTTCTTTAAGTTCTAAATCATTTGGCTTACTCGGGCAATTCATGTAATTTCTTGATACTATTTGACTTTGTTTACTTTATCCTGAAATTCACAAATTGGTCATTATCCATAAGGCTCAATCATTTGGCTTGCTCGAGCAATTCATGTTAATTCTATTATTATTTGACTTTGTTTATGTTAGAGCCAATTTTTGCATGGGTGTCCTCTACGCAGTGTAACTATAAAATATTGAACACTTCGAAACAAGTCGCCAAGGTCGAAATATCCTCCACTTTATTCATCAGGTTCCAAGGAATCTTCATCTTACCTTTATCCATTTTGCAATCAATAAAGAATCTATTTTAGTAATAATCTTGGCAAATCTCTGTGTTTTGCACCACACCAAACAAATTTGGAGGGCCATTGTCTCAGCATATATAATTGTTGTTTTGCCGACCAAAAGAGTTTACAATCATGTTTCTATATGTTGAAGTCTCGAATGATATATCCGCCTACACTGATGCTTGGGTTTCCTCACGAACAACGATCTGCGTTTAGTTTGGAAATCCCTCCTTAAGGCAGCTTCTAGGAAGTTTTAATGATCTTAAGCTTAGGTTTGACATTCTCGATAAGTTAATGAATTTGAGGCCAATGAGTAGAAACACCAATTTGAGGAAAATGTTTATGGATAATGTGGTGATCTCATGACAAATTTGTTGACAAATCTTAGCTAAGGATGTGGATCCTTACCAACCCAAATTTCCTCTTGCAAATATTTTTCCATATTTGTTAGTTGATAATCAAGGAGAAGGCTCAACTTATGAATTGGATTATTAAAATCTTTAGATCACTATTTTAGAATTGATTTCCCAAACAATCTCCAAATGAAACTTTCTATGGAAAATGGTCAAAAATACCCTTAAACTATTGACAATAGAGCAAATATACCCTCCATTTGAGTTTGGGTGCAAAACTACCCTCACCGTTACCCAATAGGCTCGAAAGTACCCTTCACTAACAGAAGAGTGGAAAAAAGGATTTAAGAAAACTTATAAAATAAGAAAAGGTTGACTTTTTCTTTTGTTGCCTCCTCTCTCATTCTGTTCCATCCACTAACAGCACCCGTTTTATAAAAAAAAGTTTTTTTTCTCAAGGTAAATATATCAAGAACTTGCGTGATTTTTCCATATACGAGCAAAAATGCTAAATTCAAGTTATGCCATCTCATTGCCAAGTAGAGCAAATATATATCAAGCAGAGGATATGTAGAAATCTTGAGTACTTTGGTCGAAAAGTCTAAATCTATTACTCATTTTTCTATCATTACTGAACAAAATTGAGCTAGAATTTCAGCGTATGCAAATTAAACTGAACAATTCAACATATACACTGTCACTAATTGTTCTAGTAGGAAAACTTTGCTCTTTGTATCATTCCTACATGCTAGCTTTCTCCGCTCAATATCCTACAATATGCAATTAGTTCATGTTTACTTTTAGGGATAAGGGTCTGAAAAATATCTCAACTTTGGTCGGATTTGCTGTTGCGATACTAAACTTTCATGAGGAGCTATTACCTCCCTAGACTATTTAATACCGTATTTTAAACATATATATTTGTCCACATGGACATAAAAAATAATGCAAAATTATAAATAGTAGTGTGTCCACGTGGGCACATATATACCTTTAAAATACACTATTAAATAGTTCAGGGGTAAAAAATACGGTATTAAATAGTCTAGGGAGGTAATAGGTCCTTATGAAAGTTTAGTATCGCAACAACAAATCCGCCCAAAGTTGGGATATTTTTCAGACCCTTATCCCTTACTTTTAAGTAACTTATATGCATACAAGAGAAATATTAAAAGGTTGCAATTTATCTTGATTGCTATATATGTTGCCACTTGTCGAAGAATAATACTTGAAGGTTGAAGTTAGTTTGTTTTGCAATATTGATCAGAAATGACTTCAATACAATAAAATCAACTTTTAACGGTAATAAATATACGTATTAATAAAAAGGTCTTTATCACATTAGTTACTTATTATTTTATCCAATATCGTTATAGGTTTTAGACACATTTACGAAGAGTGTTAATTAGTTTATATTAAGTCTTGACTTAAAGTGATAATTATGGAAAGGTGTCTTGACACTCAATCCAACAAACTCATGCAAAAGCTCCTAGATTTATTCTGGAGTAAGATCTTATACCAAAAATATGAACATAAAAGGAGAGAAAGAAATGTATCAACTAATAATTAAGAGAGAAGAGGGGTAAAGAAGTGTTGTTCAAAATATATACATACATATATTTATTTATTTATTTAATCGTAATTAAGCTATTATCGTTAATTAATTGTCACTAATGATATTTTTGATGTGGTGCTTATATACAAATTTGTTTACTTGACATCATAAAATTTCATCATCGCACTCCAAACATTAGTTAATGGGTGTTTTTTTTCTTTTTTCGAATACAAGCCATGGTAGTGGGTGAAACTTGAGTGTAGATTAGTCAAAATGAGTTCAGTTTTGTGTGACAAAAGATGGATTTAAAATAGTTTTTTTTGTTTGGGTTTTGGTTCGATCTGATTTAATAGGTAAGGAAGGAACAAAGAAGAAGAAGAGGTAGGAAATGGGTGGCAACGGACAGAATGAGAGTGAAAATTGGGAGGGGCGGGTGAAAAGAAAATGTTGACTTTTTCTTATTTTAAAAGTTTTTTAAATTCTTTTTTTTTTACTTTTACTTTAGCCAGGGGTATTTTTGAGCCTATTGAGTAACGGTGAGGATAGTTTTGCACCCAAACTCAAACGGAGGGAATATTTGCTCTATTTGTAATAGTTTGAGGGTATTTTTGACCCTTTTTCCAACTTTCTATAGGTAACTTCTTTTTAAAAAATGATCCACATATTCATTGTTTGGATCAAGGCAACACATGCACTCATTTAGAAAGAAGGAAGTTGAATACTCATTCACTTAATATTGTCGTTTGTAGGGATCATGTTTTTCAAAAGTTTTCAATTAAAAAATCAGAAGAAAATTTTGAAAGGACTTTGTTTTTGTGTCAATGTATTTCAAGTTGAGGAACAACGTAACTAAAATTACCACCAAGTGTCATGGTCCAAACAACTAAATCCTCCACATAATCACGCTTTTTAGTATTGATACTCCTAATGTGGTTTCTTAATTATTCTGGAATATTAATTTCAAACAACTTTAAAAGATCCATAATTGTTATTAACAAAGAAGTCAGTCAACTACTGTGGTTTTCTTAGGAACAAAACTTGTACAAAGATTAACGATAGGTCTTATACCTGACAAATTGTCCCAAAGAAATGACCAATTATCTTTGTTGATGGTGTATCTTAGATAATCTCATTAATTATTTGATTTGTCGTAAATTAACATGTATATGTGTGTGCGTGTATTTGTTGTAAATTAATATGTATATATGAGTGTGTGCGCGCGGGTGCGTGCGCGTGCATTTGTGTCAATATATATATATATATATATATATATATATATATATATATATATATATATATAACTAATACCATATAACTTATTTCACCTTCTATCCCGCATAAATTATATCTAGATTCCCTCATAAATTATGTATGTATGAATTATGTAGGATTATAAGAAATGCAACCAAACACCGTATAAAACTAATACGTGAATAACTTTTATACAAAGTTTTGAAACCTACCAACCAACGATTGTATAAAAATAATACATTATTTGCTTTTATTATATTTACAAACCAAACATGGTATAAAATAAATACACGAATAACCAAATTAATACATGAAGAATCAAAGATTGCAATATTAATATTTTAATAGGAGATGAACTTCTCACCAACTATAGTTTGGAGCAAAAAAAAAAGCTATGTATGTCTTACCACGGACCTACACAATACTTGGATATATACGTGACATGGACGGATAAGGATCAAAGGGACAATTGAAAGAAAACAAGAAATCATATGTGGATTAAAATTAAGAAATTGAAATTATGAGCAACAAGGGGCTAAAACTTTCAATTTCCATTTGATTTCCACAACCCAAGATTAACCCTACTCAATAATTAAAAAACAATCAACAGATGACCACAAATGAGAGACAATTTAATTGATCAAGCAAAGAAGTCAACTAACAATTCCAAGAGTTCACACTAATCATTCACTAATTTCTTAAGAAAATTACACTAGGCACTAAAGTTAAAAACTATAAATTTAAGAGTATTTAACTTCTTTTTTTATTCAAAGGATAGATTATATTATAAATGCTAAAGCAAAGAGGGGCTACTATGAGCAGTAGTGGTACTTGTTTGTGTTGTGGCATGGCCACTTACACGAGAATTACAAAATTTAGTTTTCCTTGAGTACATAGTTCCTAAAATGTTTATTGATATTGTATTGTTCACAAGAAATGGAAGACAATCAAAAACTTGGGTGCTCCAAAAAGTTGCATTTTAACCCTTCATTGCTTAGCATGTCTGCCACTCTATTTTGCTCCATGTAGATGTGGGTTGGTGGTGTTGTCCTTTGCTTATCCGTCAAGGGCCTCAATTTATAGATTAAGTTTTTATAGATAGGTTACCACTATAGCATATTAATAACTTCCTTGGGATCCATATTGATATCTAAGGGAGTTAGGTTGTTGACACTGCCATAATAAGACCCTGTTTGAAGGCTCGAAGCTCTGCTAGTTGCGGAGTGGTGCTGGTATCTTTGCTAAGGAAGCAAATTATCCAATCACCCCTGTGATTTATGTTGACTCCACCCAAGCCACCCAGCTTTCCATTGTCAGGGTTGTTTTTAATAGAACCATTAGTTTTAAGCATGTACCTTCCTGGTAAGGGTGGGGGATTTCATTTGACATAGTGGTTTTGGGATTGTGGAGCTTTGGGTTGTTTTTGCTTATGTAAAGAAATTTAATGCCTGAACTATATTATTGTTATGAGGGATATCCTCCTTCTTTTTGTTGATAAGATTGTGTTCCTGTGTAGCCAAATAGTCTAGAAGCAAAAAGGTAAATATTCTCCCCAACTATGGAGATTGTTGTAGTTTTTCCTTTTAATGCCACTCCAATTGATTACCCAGTTTTCTCGAGTTATCATATTATTTTTTAGATTATGGGGGTGGTGTTATTTGCCCAGATGGGCTTTCCAGAAATTGACAACCTTAATACACCCAAAGAAGATGTGTTATATGTCCTCCGCGTGATGGTCGCAAGCATGACATGTAGACGTTACATCCAGCCATATCCTATTCAAGTAGGAGGATGTAGGGAGTCTTTTATTGTGCATGAGCTCGAAGAAGATTTTGATCTTGTTAGGGCAAGGCATAGTCCAGATCCATTAAAAATACTTTATGCCTTCGTTGGCATGTGGGGGGTGATCATAGTTGTGGATTAAGGAGTTTTCATGATCCAATCTTAGGGCAAGGCATGATGTGGAGTTTAGTGTATTGCTCCCACATCGAAAAGATAGTGTCTTGCTTACCAAGGTAAGGATCACATTCTTAAGCTTAGGTGGATCCACTAGCTAATGTCCAATTGGGACAATCCTACGGGGTAACGTAGTTTAGGGACTTGGATAATCGCCACTAGTCTAACTCGATGCTAAGTAAACTCCAACAAAAATACATATAGAATCATATCAAGTCTGTAAAATCTTAGTCTTTGAAATGGTAAGAATCTACTAATACCAATTCAATCATAAAGACTCGTAATCATAAGAACAACTCCTTTAAAATATCATGAATTAATAACATAATTAATTCATAAAAGACACTTTATCGAAAACATCTAAATCATGATAATCTTTCATAATGAGAATACTTCAATCGAAAGCAACCTAATTTCATAAAACATAAGATACTTTACTTGAAAAAACCAGAATCATAGTCTCCTCACTTCATAATGCCATGCATAATCTTCAAAGTCTTATATCATGATCATGAAGTATTCATATAACATGGGTTCATACGGAAATTCTTGAAAACATATAATTTAGATCAAATCATGCATAATAAGATCAAATATAATGAATTTATTCACAAACAATTGAATACATAACGAATCATGCAAACCTTAGAATTTGGGTTGTAATTATAAAAAGGGAAAAAGGACAAATATACCCCCGAACTTTCGAAAATGATATGTCAATACCCTTCGTCATACTTTTCGGACATCAAAGCCCTTGCCGTCCAATAAGTACCTTAAGCTTAAACTGAAATGGAGGGAAAAATATGGGGGATACTTGGACATCATATCAATTTCGGCCTCCCAAGTAGCACCCTCAGCTAATTGATTCCTTCAAAGGGCTTTCATGGAAGCAACTTCTTTATTTCTCAACTTCTAGACTTGATGATCTAGAATATCAATTGAAACCTCTTCGTAAGAAAGACTTTCCTTAACACCAACACTCACCAACGGCACCCCCGAAGTAGGATCACCAATAAACTTCCTCAACAATGAAACATGAAGTACCAGATGCACCGATGTCGATTTGGAAGGCAAATCCACCTGATAGGCTGCCTTGATGAAATGCCTCAAAATCTAATATGGGCCTACATAACGGGGACTAAGCTTCCCTTTTTTTCCAAATCTCATCACACCCTTTATAAGTGAGATTTTCAAGTAAACTCAATTATCAACATCGAATTCAAGTTCTCTTCTTCTAACATCTGCATAAGACTTTTGTCGACTTTGATCCATTTTCAACCTTTATCTAATAAGTCAAACCTTCTACATAGCCTCATGCACTAACTCGGGCGTATCAAAGTGACCTTACAAACTTCAAACTAACCAATAGGAGACTGGCACCTCCTACCATAGAGAGCCTCAAATGGAGCCATCTAAATACTCGAGTGATAACTATTATTGTAAGAAAAATCAATCAAAAGCAAGTGATCATCCCAATTAAACTTAAAGTCAATCACATAAGCTCTCAACATATCCTTCAAAGTGTAAATATTATGCTTACTTGAGTACCAAGACCTTTCTGAAATGACCTCTAAAATTGAAAAGTAAACTAGGTACCTTTATTTGAAATGATGGGTAAGGGCACTCCATGCAACCTTACCATCTCCTGAATATAAAGCTTTGCATAGTACTCGGTTGAAAATGAGGTATTCACGAGAATAAAATGCACCGACTTAGTCATTCGATCTACAACAATCTAATAGAATCATACTATCAATGAGTACGAGGTAAACCTATAATAAAGATCATATTGAAATCTTCCCACTTCCAAGTAGGAATGCTAATGTCTTGAGCCAAACCTCTCAATTTTTTATACTCAACTTTACCTTGTTGATAATTAGGACACTTAGCCACAAACTCCATACTATCATTCTTCATCCCATTACATCAATATACATTTCATAGAACACAACATATCTTGGTGGCTGCTAGGTAAATTGAATATTGAGAACTCTAAGCTACAAATAAAATATGTTGTCTCAACTTATTCATATTTGAAGCACATAACCAACCTTGGTAATGAAGCACACCATCTCCCCCAGGGAGAAAGCCTTAATGGCTTTTTCGAAAACCACATTCTTTACCTCAATCATAGCGGATTAAGTTCTCGCTTAACCTTCACATCTGATACAAGAGACGGTTCTGAGTCATTCTGAACAATAATACCACCATCATCAAAATCAACCAAGCGAGCGCCCAATCTGTCATGCCCCGAGCCTACATCCCGGTGCGGCTGGCACTCGAGAACCATTGCTGGCACCAAGCGAACCCTTGACCTGGCTTACTTACTCAGCAGAAGACTTAAACACAAAAGATGTAGCTCATGCAATAACTTAAAAGATAATAACTTAGCCAAATATGGCAACTCAAGTTTTAAACGTATACAACTGAAATGAATAATACTAAAGAACTAATTAATACTATCAGTCTATGAAGCCTCTAAAAGAAAAAGGGATGTCGGGACAGGACCCCTGATTATCCTAACAGCTAAAAACTAGAAAGCAAATGATAAAAGAGTCCTCCGGAATGCAAAGAGGCTCCCCAACTGACTCGGAGTGCAGAACCTAATCAATGAGGCGCTGGATGCTGATCCTGATTACATGTGTCTGCATCATAAGATGATGCAGGCCAATTGGCATCAGTACATTGAATGTACGAGTATGCGAGTTGGAATGCTAAACAATACATAGGCTTGAAAAGATTCTGAAAGAAATACTTATCTTGGCTCTTTTCAACTCATGAATACTTAACTCAAAATAAAGCAATGAAACACATGCAATATATGAAAAGCTTTGTGAAATAGTAAAAGCAACTTAGTTCGTTAAAAGAAAATGCAATAACAAACTCAACTTTACTCATATAATAAAGTAATATAGTTCCAGTGGGATATTCTCTAACCGACAACCACCACTATGAGCCTAAGTAGTGATACAACATCTTGCCCACGTTGCCAGAACTGTCCTATACTTTGCCGTCACATAGAACGCTTAACTTAGTGGATCCACTAGCTTATGCTAAAAGCATCTTAAGGAGTCATCTAAAAAGTATGATCCTTTACTACCCATGATGACTACATGATTTATGGAGACTTGAGTTAATATGAACTCGCATCCCCATAGAACGCTTAACGTAGCACTGTTTGAGGCACCCTTTTTGAACGGCTGAACTTGAGTTTTCTTGAGGACAAGCAAAAGTTTAAATTGGGGGTGTTGATGAGTCCATAAATTGGACTCATTTAGGGCTTTATTTTAATGGAAATAATGTCCTTGAATGCTTGTTTTATCTAAATACCTGATTAATATGCTGAAGTTTCAGGTATTTGAAGTTTTAGTGGAAACATTGACACTTAGGCGCAAAACGGAGCAAATAGGGTTGAAAATAACAAGAAATGGAATCCTGCGGATCGCCGAATTTAACTTGGCGAGTCACCGAAACGACATGAACCGCCCTTCGTTCCAGTAGGCAAAGCCTTGAAGGAAGTGGATCAAAAGACGAGGAAAGGAGCAGTCGGCGAGTCGCCGATCAGTTCCGCGAAGCAGTAATCTACCGCCCAATGATCCAGAATGCGAGGATGCTAAAGGCTAGACACTGAAGGCGTTGAGATGACCAAAATGCAGATCGCCGAGTTCATCGACGATCTCGACTAATGTCGCCGAACAATCCTCCGTAACACAATCTGTGAAAACTATAAATACTAGTGAGAATTTTAGTCTTAAAGAGGATTTTTAGTGTGGAACAATTATTATTATTATTATTTTCACTTTAGAACATACTTTAGCTGATATTTTTCTCCCAAGTTTGAAGAGGGTTTTGTGAAGACTTGAAAAAAGGAGTTTTTCTTCCCCAAGTTGGAAGTGGGTCTTCTCTATTCATTTTCCTTTGCTTAATTCAAGGTTTAATTTATTATACCCAGTTGATTTCATTATTATGTTAGGTATAATTTCTTATTTCTTGATGTGTGGCTAAAAACCCCCATTCTTGGGGTGTGATTTAGCAAATATGGATTGATATTCTTGTTGGGTCTTACTTGCTGATAGGTTAGATGTATTTTAATGGTGATTTCACCTAGTGGTTGTGGTTTGTTCTAAAGGGTTTGTAGTTGCAAATACAAAGCCACCTATGTGTTTTTGGCTTGTCCGAGAGGGAGGTTGCAAAACCAAAACCACTAGACTGATGACCTAAGGAGTGGGTCGACATGAGGTTCAGCCTGAGAGGGTGAGCGCTAGTCCCATATCCTAACACTTAGCTCGAGAGGGTGAGTGGGGTAAGGCATAGGCTGGTCTTCATGCGGCAAATGGGTGTCCGAGAGGAACGCATTTGAAACGGGGTAAGTTGCCCGAGAGGGACTTTTCCATTTAAAGCTTAGCCTAGTCACTATTATTTTGCAAATGTCCTATCGAAAGCATGTACCCAACAATTTATCTCAACTTGTATTGCGGTCACATCTCAAGAACCTTTGCCCATACTTGATTTTCTTATTTATTTTGCTGTTTTAGTACTTGTTACAAAACCCCCTTTGATATTTGACACTTTTGTGTCACCCCCTTTTATTTACAATGTCTTTTATCGCAAATATCTTTAACTACGACTAACTTGAATGAAATTCTAATTGGTTATTAATTCTCAAAACCGCTCCCTTGGGACACGACCCCAACCCTCGGTTGGGTTACTATATTATCGACGATCGTAGACACTCTTATCATAGGATAGTGTCGTTGGTCACTATAAGTATAACCAATTTGGACACTTAGCAACAAATTCTGCAATACCCTTCTTCATGCTACTCCACCAATAAACTTCTCTTAAATCGCGATACATCTTTGTGGAACCTGGATGAATGGAATATGTGGAGCTATGAGTTTCCTCCATGATCCTTTCTTGAAGTCCATCCACCATTGGTACACACAATCTACATTGATATCTCAACACACCATCTCCTCCTTATTCAAAAGCTAATACTTGGTCTTGCTTCTCTTTTACTTCTGACACCAATGAAGATTCAACCCCATTCATTACCACTACTCCTCCTTCTGTGGAATCAATTAGTCAGACTCGTAAGCGTGCAAGTCTATGCACATCCTTCGCTAACTCTCTCTTTTCTTCTTCAACATGGGCGGTACTACCCATAGGCAACCTACTCAAAGCATCAGCAACAACATTAGCCTTACCTGGGTGGTAAAGAATACATATGTCTTAATCCTTGTGTAACTCTAACCACCTCCTATGTTTGAGATTAAGCTCTTTCTGAGTGAACACATATTGAAGACTCTTGTGATCAGTGAATACATCAACATGAACACCATACAAATAATGACGCCATATCTTCAAAGCAAATACTACATCAGCTAACTCTAAGTCATGTGTTGGATAGTTCTTCTCATGAGCTTTCAACTGTTTGGTGGCATAAGCTATGACTTTGCCATTCTGCATTAACACACAACCCAAGCCAACTCTAGATGTATCACAATACACCACAAAACCTTGAGTTCCTTCTGGTAAGGTCAAAACTGGGGCAGTAGTCAACCTTTTTTTCAATTCGGGAAAACTTTTCTCACAAGCTTCAGACCATTGAAACTTCACTGTTTTTTGAGTCAACTTGGTCAAAGGAGACGAAATGGATGAGAACCCTTTTACAAACCTTCTATAATAGCCAGCCAAACCCAAGAAACTCCTAATATCAGCTGGAGATGTGGGTCTAGGCCAATTCTGTACTGCCTCAATTTTCTGAGTATCAACTTTAATTCCCTCTCCAGACACAATGTGACCTAAGAATGCCATAGGCTCAAGCCAAAACTCACATTTAGAGAACTTAGCATATAACTCCTAATCTTTCAAAGTCTGAAGAACTATTCTGAGGTGACTAGCATGATCTTTTTCATTCCTTGAATAGATAGTATGTCATCAATGAAGACGATAATAAACATATCTAAATAAGGTTTGAATACTCTATTCATAAGGTCTATGAACGCTGCAGGTGCATTAGTCAAACCAAATAACATAACCAGAAACTCATAATGACCATAACGGGTCCTGAATGCTGTCTTGGGAATATCACACTCCCTTACTTTCAATTGATGGTAGCCAAATCTGAGGTCTATCTTAGAAAAATAAGAAGCACTCTGAAGTGATCGAAAAGATCATCAATTCTCGGAAGAGGATACTTGTTCTTGATGGTAACCTTGTTCAATTGGCCGTAGTCTATACACATCCTAAGGGAACCATCTTTCTTTCTCACAAATAAAACCGGAGTGCCCCAAGGTGAGACACTTGGTCGAATAAACCCTTTCTCTAAAAGATCTTTCAATTGCTCTTTAAGCTCTTTCAACTCTGCGGGTGCCATTCTATATGGCGGAATAAAGATAGGACGAGTATCTAGAAGAACATCTCTACTGAAGTCTATCTCTCTCTCAGGAGGGAATCCGGGTATCTCATCAGGGAAGACTTCTGGAAACTCTTTTACTATAGGAACTGACTGAATAAGAGGTATTTCAACACTAGAGTCATTAACTCGAACTAAGTGATAGACGCACCCCTTGGAGACTATCTTTCTTGCCGTAAGGTACGAAATGAAATGACCCTTAGGCACTGCTGAACTAATTTTCCACTTTAAGACTAACTCATTTGGAATTTGAAACTTGACAACTCGAGTTCTACAATCTATTGGTGCATAACAGGCATGAAGCCAGTCCATACCTAGAATGATGTCGAAATCTACCATGTCTAACTTAATTAAATTAGCCATGGTGTCTTTGTGATTGATGGAAATGACACAATCACGATAAACTCGCTTAGCTAGAATAGACTCCCCAACAGGTGTAGAAACACAAAAGGGTTCACAAAGTTTCTTAGGAAGAACATCAAACTTATTTGCAACATCAGGGGTTACAAAAGATAAACTTGCTCCTGGGTCTAGCAAAGCATAAATATAAAAAACAAAGACTTTGATCATACCAGTAATAACATCTGGAGAGTTCTCTTGCTCTTGACGACTAGTAATAACATAAAGACGGTTTGTTCCTCCGCCAGTACCTGAAGTAGCTCCTCTAGTTGCAGCCCTGTATGGTAGCGCAACTGATGAAGATTAGGCCCTATTGCCCTAATTTCCACTACCTTGCCTATTCTTTGGACACTCTTTCATGAAGTGACCCTCTTGCCCACACTTGAAACAATTTGTCTGGCCATCACAACACTTACCTGGTTGGATCCTACCACACTTAGCACATGCAGGAGCCTAGTTACCTCCTTGTGCCACACTACTTTGAGACTGTGCAGGTCTAGCTTTGAAGTTCTGCGAATTCTGACCATTATACTCACCTTTGTTTCTAGGTGCAGGTGCACTAGTAGATGATGGAGCAGGTCCCTTTTGCTTTTGCTGAAAGGACAAATGGTTCACATTACCTTTCTACTGCCCAGACTCATTCCTTATCTTAGCTTTCTTATTTCTGAATTCCTCCCTATCCCTTAGCTTCTCTTCCTCAACCTGCTGCCATAGACCATCAACCTTGATATTTCCATGTCCCCAATTAGCATCGCAGCCCTACCTTCCTTGCTCGACAGACGAGACAGCCCGACAACAAACAAGCTCATTCTACTCATCATGTCTGCAACCATCTCCAGAGCATAAAGGGATAGTTGGGTGAACTTCAACTTATACTCATGAACACTTAGAGAATCTTGCTTAAGTGTGAGAAACTCACGTACCTTGACCTCTTTCAATTCTCGGGGAAAGAAATGCCCCAAGAAAGCTTCCTCAAAACATGTCGAACTCGCAGGTGGTGCATCCTCAGCTCTACCCCCTTTCCACTGGTCGAACCAAGTCCTAGCAACATTCTTCAATTGATATGCAACTAGTTCAACTCGCTCAGTATCTGCCACATGCATAACATCAAATACCTTCTTCACCTCCTCAATAAAGTTCTCTGGATCCTCAGTAGTGCTCGAACCAATGAAGCTTAGAGGATTCATCCTCAAGAACTCACGAATCCTTGAAGTGTCAGACCCTTCTTGTCGAGCTCCTGTTTGCTGCCCAACCTGGTTAGTCACAACTTGACTCAAGCGTTAGTGACTTATTCTTGAGGTTGCACTTTAGGTGCATTAGGTAACTCTTGCTCCTTAACATTACGCCTAGCAGGATGACCTCTGACAGCTCTTCGTGGAGGCATGGTTATCTGAAAACACGCGCAAACACGAATTAGAAGGAAACTTTTTAGAGATCAAACTCTAACGCACGAAATGAGTGTGAAAGAACTGAGAAATTTTCCTAAGTGTTGCAGCCTCCTAGTAATAGATGTGGCGCGCTTCACACCGATAACTATGACTCTATAGACACGGCTTCATAGATCCTGGTTACCTGTGTCTGTATCATAAGACGATGTAGACCAACTGGCATTAGTACATTGAATGCACGAGTATGCGAGTTGGAATGCTAATCAATACATAGGCTTGAAAAGATTCTGAAAGAAACACTTACCTTGGCTCTTCTTAACTCATGAATACTAAACTCAAAATATAGTAAACACATGCAATATATGAAAAGCTTTGTGAAACAGTAAAAGAAACTTGGTTCGTTAAAGAAAATGCAATAACAAACTCAACTTTACTCATATAATGAAGTAATATAGTTTCTGTGGGAGATTCTCTAACCGACAACCACCACTATGATCCTAATTGGTGATACAATGTCTTGCCCACACTGCTAGAACTATCCTATACTTTGCCGTCATATAGACCGCTTAACTTAGTGGATACACTAGCTTATGCTAAAAGCATCTTAAGGAGTCATCTAAAAAGTGTGATTCTTTACTACCCATGATGGCTACATAGTTTATGAAGACTTGAGTTAATATGAACTCGCATCCCCATATCGGTGCTCAATACTACTCCAAAAATATACTTAGCTCATATGTTTTAAATACAAACTTCTTTATTTGGTTTGAGAAAATTACTCAAAACTTAGCTTAAAAGCTCTCTTGGAATCGATGTTCCTTTTTCTTGCTCAAATGTTAAAACATTTATAAACTCTTTGGGAATACTTAGTTCCCTTATAGGTTTTTTTGAGAAATGAACTCAACTGTTTAATCTTTTCTTAACTTGAAATTAAGTCTTAAAACAAAGTTAAAACATTTGTTAAAGACTTTTGAAAACTTTAAAAACTTTGCTTTGACTTGCTTCTTAACTTCTTAACTTCTAGACTTGACTCTTAACTTCTCTTGACTTTGATCCTAACTTTACTTGAATTGGATTATGGATTCATGGTTCATGATCTCATGTTTATGGATGATTTCACGATGTTTAGATTTACCGTAGAGTGTTGGAATCAACTAGAAAATATAGGTACATTGCTAAGGAACAAGTACGAAAAGATAGGGGAAGAACTGGCGTCCCTGGCGCTCTGAGAGGCGCAGGGCGCCAGCCCTTGATATTCAGGAACCAAGTTGGGGTGCTCTGGCTGGCGCGGCGTCCCAGAGCTCAACATTCAAAGACCCTTTTTTGGAGCTTTGAGAGGCGCGACGCGCTAGGGCCCTCCCAAGGTGTTCCCCGACCTTTCTTCTCCGTTTTTCAACTCTAAACCCTCCAAATCAACTTAGGTCTTTCCCCAAACACTTAGAATCGATTATATCCTCAATATATACCAGATTCAACTCGAAATTACACCTGAAAACATGAATCAAATCGCAAGAAACTCCAACAACACAACCCATAAGAAATTTAACGAAACTTTTAACAATATTCATCAAAAACTTAATTTCTAAACTTTCAAAGACTTTAATTCACTGAATTGAATCATGTTTGGCGCGTGGGTGAACTAACCGAATGCTATGTGATCTCACATACCTTGTAGAGATCACCCCCGACGAATTCCACACGCTAAACTCGACGATCTTGATGAATCTTGCTTCCTTTTCTCCTTTCTCCTCTTTTTTCTTTCTCCAAGCCCTAGTGTGAACTCTAACTTTTCTAAACTAACCAAAATCTGGTTTTACCCCAATTACTCTCTTAAAAACGAATTAGAATAATTAGGTAAGGAAAGGACTAAATTACCCTTCAAAAATCTGAATTAGACTTCCTTAATCCAACAACCCAACTTCCGAAGGGCATAACTTACTCATACAAACTCGGAATCGTGCAAACTCGGCGGTGTTGGAAAGATCATTCCAAGAGATTTCCAACCATATCTGTAAGTACACCTAACTCATCCTGAGATAGGACTTATGGACATTTGATGTTGACCAAAACTCAACTTTTCCTAACTTAAAACAAATTTCCAGATTTTCATTCTTTCCAAAAATGACTATTTCCAATTAGTAGCTTCTTCCTAGTTATTTCAAATTGTGAGATGTTACACAATCATTTAGTATATGCACATCACAAACTAACTCTCTCTTTCCATCTTCAATATGAGCAACACTACTCATCGACAATCGGCTATGAGCATTAGCAACCACATTTGCCTTTCCTGGATGGTAAAGAACACTCATATTGTAATCTTTCAACAATTCAAGTCACCTCCTTTAGTGAAGGTTCAAATTCTTTTACTTAAACACATATTTAAAACTTTTAAGATCATTGAACACATCCACGTGAACACCATAGAGATAAATGTCTCTAAATCTTCAAAGAAGAGACCACCGTCGCCAACTCTAAATCATGATTAAGATAGTTATTTTCATGAACCTTCAGTAGCCTTGAAGCATAAGAAATTATTTTACCGTGTTGCAACAAAACATAACCAAGCCCAATCAATGAAACATCACAATATACCACAAATCCATCAGATTGGATCTCTATGATAATGTCAAAACTGAGGCTGAAGTGAGTCTATACTTCAACTCTTGGAAACTTTTCTCACAAGCTCTCGAACATTGAAATTTCATATTTTTCTTTGTCAAGGTACTCAAAGGCGAAGCAATAAAGTAAAACTCTTACATAAACCTTCTATAGTAACCAGCCAAATCTAAGAAACTTCGAATATATAAATGAGAAAGATATCTATGCCAGTTTCTTACTACCTCATTCTTCTTAGGATCAACTTGGATATCTTCACCAGAAATAATATGGTCAAGGAAAGGAAAAAACCTCAACTAAAACTTACATTTTCTAAACTTAGCAAATAATTGATGATCCTTGAGGAATTAGAAAATTATCCTTAGGTAACTTTTATGAGAATTGATTTTCTTGAATGTGTGTGTCACATGCATAATCGATTAAAAGTACTTGCGTGATTGCCTCTTAATTAGAGACATGGCATCAAAAAATATAATTGTTGACTTAAACAAAGGTGAAAAACTAAATGGTGATAATTATGACATCTGGAGTCATAAAATATGATATATGTACTTAAAAGAGCAATAATCCCTCAAAGGTATCAATCCTGTTTTAAATCAAATCGAAGAGGGTAACTCTGTTTAACACAGAAGAGACCGTGAAGCTTATAAAGCTTGAAAAAAGGCTGATTTTGTTGCACGTGGATTTATAATTAGTTCTTTTTTGATGACGCAATTCAGTAGTGTGAGGAATTTCCAAGTACTCACACCATGTGGGCACATTTGAGAGGATGAGGGTACATCTATGACCCACCTCATTATCAAATTTGGCACTTACAAAAATCGTCATGACCAAAATATCAAACGATATCTTAGGTGATGTCAAACATGATAGCTCAACTAAAAAGTGTTGGCCATGTTCTCTAGATGAGCAACAAGTTCATATAGTGGTGCTCTTCTCAATAACTCAGAATATTTAAAGGTTAACTTGATTGATAATGATAATATCAAAACCTTTTATGATATTTCCCGTCATTTTGAACTTGAATATGATCTGATTGGTGTTGCTAAAGCTCCTTCTAATTTCTTTATGGCAGAGTCAAGTGGTACAAATTCTTCAGACTTCAGGTGCAAAAAGAATGGAAAAAGAAATGGAAAACAAAGAGGCCGGAGAAGGACTCTCTAAGAAAAAAAAAACCAAAATTTAAGAAGGGAAAATGGTTTTTCAATAAGAGAAACGGGCAAAATAAAGTGCTACAATTGACATATTCTAGGGCATTTTTCTCGTGAATATACCAAGCCAAAAAGTAGTATTTCTAAATGCATCTCTGAGTGATACATATTTTTAGAACTTCTTTACTAACTGAATCTTATTCTTATCCTATGTGGGTTGTATACTCGGGGATCACTGACCATGTGAGTAAAGATCAAGAAGTATTTGAAGAGTTTCATTGAGTTTCACCTATATCGAGGTGGATTTATATAGAAAATAGTGCTAGACTTGAAGTTAAAGGAAAATGCACTTGCAAAGTGGACTTACATGGTGGTAGATCTTTGATGTTACATGACGTCCTATATGCTCAAGAGATTCAACAAAATTTAGTATATGTCTATATTATTTTAGATGTTGGTTTTGATTTATTTTTTAGTCATAACGGTGTTAGAATAACTCTAGATAATATTTTGTATGACTTTGGACTTCGTTATGATTGTTTTAGATTGTATTCCTTCAACTTATGACTATAATGTTGACTATTGTGTAATGGCATGTTATTCAAGTAAGAATGATATTAATGTTATTACATGGCATGCTAGATTAGGTCACATAGGGCATAGATCGAATGAATAGGTTGACAAAGAAAAAACATTTAGGTTCTTTCTCCAAACTTGATACGTCAGCTTGTAAAAAATTGTCTTGCTGAAAAGATTACACATAAACCATTGGGAATGCTAAAATAGCTGAGTTTTCACTTTAATAAATCAATTATGATACTTTTGGTCCAATAAATGTGAGGCAAGGTCAGGTGCTACATACTTCAGTACATTAACTGATGATTTCATGCACTTTGGTTATGTCTATTTATTTTCTCATAAACCTGAAGCACTTGAGTGCTTTAAAATATACTTGAATGGAGTTGAAAATCAATTATATAAAAATACAAAGGTGTAACACCCCAGAAACTAGTAGGCTAAACTAAGGTTTAGTGTGAGGGTTAGAGCCACAGAAGAGGGCAAGAGCCAAGAGAAAGGGGCAAGAGCCAAGAGAAAGGGGCTAGAGCTGCCCAACTTTCCCTAAGCACTGGCCCACCTTCCACGACCACCACTACGGCCAGTGGTGAGGACCACGGCCCATGGTGTGGCTCGTGGTGGGCTAGGTTGTAGCTCCTCCATGCTGCCCAAGCTAGACTCCTCCACACGAGCCACTTCACGGCTCGTGAAGCCTTAGACGGATCGTGGTCGCGAGGTTGCGTTAGCTTTTTAGGGGCCAAGGAATGGTGGCCTAGCCACTGGTCCAAGACCACGAGCAGGTGGTGAGGACCATGGCTCGTGGTGCCTCTCGTGAAGATGGATAGTGGGCTGCTTAGTGAGGGTTAATTTGGGACTTTTCGGTTTTAGTTAAATTAAAGTGAGGTCATTTTTCCTAGGCCTAGGACCCCATATAAGTGATTTTAACCCTTTTAACTCCTCATTCAAGTCATTATTTCCAAAACCCCAAAAGAATCCCAAAGTTCTTTCCTCTCAAATATTTCTCTCTCCAGAAAGTTGAAGAAGAAGAATGAGATTCAAGCTAGGGTTCAAGAGAAACTTTCATACTTCAATTTCCTTGGGATTTTATATTAAGTTATGATAGCTTTTCATGGATGGATTCCTTCCATCCATGGAGTCCCATAGTTTTCTCCAATTGTGAAGATGAAATCCCCAATTTGAGTTAGGGTTTCTTCCAATGTTGTGGGTATTCATGAATGTTGATCCAATTGAGTGGATAATGATTGTTTATGATTTACTTGATAGTAAATCATGTTCTTTGGATGAAATTACATGTACCCATGCCTAACCCATGTCTAGAAAGATGAAATTGATGTAAATGAGTTTTATGCCATGAAAGGGGAAATTGAGGATTTAGAGATAATCTTCTAGGATTGATGAAATACATTGTATTTTGCTTGAGAGTAAAGCATATAGACATGAATTGACTGAGATTAAAGTATACATGAAGAATTATGATTAGTAGTGCTTGCAATTGAGCCTATATGATGATATATGATTAGAATTACTTGAGAATGAAACATGTGATTAGAATGTCTTGAGATCTAGGCATATGTTATGATTATAAGAAGTATTGCTTTGAGAGTAAGGCATGTAGTTATGAATGTTGATTACTAGGGCTTTGAGAGTAAAGCTAATATGATGAATTATGATTGTTAGAGCTTTGAGAGAGAAGCTTATGATAAAGGTAGACTATTAGATATAATTATTGTGGAAGGACTTTACCCACATGATCTACCTTATGAATGTATGAATGTGAAAGGTTTTCTCACATTGATTGATTCTTGGTTGAAGGGTTTGCTCACTTAAAATGAATCAAAGCATGTTTAATTATGATAGCTTGAAGTAGTGATATGAGATCCCTTCATGAATAGCTTGACTTGGTAAGACAAGACCATGCATCGTAGATTGAGTAGTAGATCTCATGGATAACATTGGATTGAGCAATCATACCCTTCCAAAAGTTAGCTTGAACTAGCATGAGAGGTTGCTTGCATTATAGCATGACTTGGTAGGGCCAAACCATTTCATTGATAGCTTGGTCTAGCCTAATGAAGTGCTTTTGCTTGATAGCCTTGAATTTTTAAATCGTAGCCATTCATGGGTAGTGTTTTGTCTTGAATTAGTAAAGAAGTACTCTTCCATGAATAGTAGAATAGCAAAAGAGGGACCAGTCCCTAATCAAAGTAGCATGTTTATGATGAAGCAAGGTTACTTCAAGGGAGTATTGTAAGTATGTTTTAATATGAGATTTGCTTGAATGATCTATATGTTAACAAGGACTAGAGGCGACTACCCATGTTGCTTAGTAGTAAGGCAAATAGGTGATTCCCCATGTCTATACAAGATAAGTTAGATTATGATATGATGTATGATTAGCTTGGGTTGTTGCTAGAGTTTCCTTCCTTGTCATGTATGGTTAGAGGTGGATGACCCAAGTCTTGACTAAGGGATAAGTTGATGTCACTTCAAAAAGTGCTCCTCCTATGTTGATATGTTATGATGATTTATGTGCATTGATTATGCCTATGACTTATGTTGTCATCTCATATGCTTATGGCTTATGCCTTATGCCTTATGCTGACAAATGCCTATGTTATCCCCATGTTGATGTTTATGTTAGCTATCATATTTAGTACATATTTGTACTAACACATACTCTTGCCTACATTCTTATCAAATGTAGGGTTCGACGAAATCGACTTTCATCCCCGTGGCTAGGATCATAGTAGAGCAAGGATCAAAGATTGGTGAGTCCTCATAGATGTCAAGCCTCAGATTTGATTAAGACAGACAGGCACCCGATGTCTAAATGGCTCGGGAGAACCAACTTACAACCTGCACTTACCATATATTTAACTATGATAACTATGAAGATATGACAAGCTTATATGCCCTGTAGTGATAAAAGACCAACATAGATAGGCCCAAAACTTATGTACAACACTTGGCCGTGGAGGCCACAATTGTTAAGAGACAAGACACAACCAAACTTTATACATTAATCTACAAAGCCTCTACAAGATAGACAACCTTAGTTTAGGTCGGGACAAGGCCCCGCCTTACCCTTAACTACTATACAGTAACAAAGTAGATGCCAAAGACTCGATTAAGCCCCGAATCAACTTGGAGCTCACCAATAGCAGCTGAGTGTCCTGTGCTCTTACAGGGGAGGTCTACTAGCTGGAGTACCTGTGGCTGCAGCTTGAAATGCACCGTTCCACGAGAGGGAAGTCAGTACGAAGAATGAACTGAATAGGTAAGGCAATAACATATGTAAACAAGAGCTCAATTGAAATCAAGTATCAATATGTAAATGCGTAGATCACATTAAAGACCACCCTTGTTGCTGTTGTGGGATCATGTACATTATATTTTGTTATGTAATTTTCTTTACATTGCGATCTCTGTAAAGCATGTGATACAAATAACCAACTGATCAGTGGTAAAAGAGGATGACCCATGCTAGGCATTTTAACCTCTGAGATGCTGTCCTCAAATATATAAATTTGGGATCGACCCATGCTAGGCTTTTGTCCCTGGGCTGCCACCCTTACACATATACCGCTTCATATAGTTTCTTTAATCTTTGAGATTGTTATTTTGGTGGTCATAATTATATTTGAGCATCAGAACTGTGGATCAACAGTAGGAAACATGTGAATATGCACTTAGGGCAGTAACAATAACACAAGATGGAAATGTAACACTAATGAATTACATAAGAGCTCAAATGACACAATGGACCTCATTTGATTGACAGGAGGAATCACAAAGCTACTGCTGAAATTACCCTTTTCTCATACCAATACTTGGAAAAGTAAAGATGCACATATATTGAGGCAATTCGACACACTAAGGAGAGGGGAAATATTGTTAGCTGTGTTTGGGATTGTACGCTGCCACTATGTGTCTTTTACTTGAAAGAGCACTTAGGAAGCTCACTTGTTGGTAGTGACACAAGCAGAGTTCATGCCAAAGAATATAGAATCGAATAGCCTTACATACATTGCTGTACCACTCAGATAGTACAACTTATTAACCTCCTTCCTTTCCGATTATTAATCTACAATGAAATAAGTAACATAACTAATATTAGTAGCTAACCAACAGATTGGGCTACTTGAAATGCTCAAATGGGCTAACAATTGAGTTAAAGGGGACTCTCTTCCATGGCTGTCCCAACATGCACAATCAACCAGAACATTCCCCAATCTCACACCATGTAAAAGGAACAATTCTCAGCTCATTAACACATACCAAATCCCCTAACCGATTCAAGCACAAAAGAGGGATGAAAATTTCTGTAACTCACCTTGTTGGACAGCAACCTCACTTGCTAACTTCAAGGTTTAGGTTGTCTTTTCCAAATTATCTTAAGGTGAAATCAGTTCCTCCTCTTGACATTCTTAAGATGGTAGATGTTACACCAACTTGTACTTGAAAAATAAAAGGTTTTCTCAGATTTTTAATGGTGAACTTGCAGGCCAACACTTTGGAGCTTCTAGGGTTTCTTTTTGGGAGTAAATTGCTGTAGAACAAGTGAGAGATATATGAAATGAATTTCATTCTCTTAAGGGTCCTTTATGGACCTTTTTACATTAAGAAATATGTAGAAATATATAGTCCCTCACTTTAAGTAAGCAGGTACATCACTCCCTTAATTTTTGCCACAAGTTCTTTAAGTAGCTGCATCACCTAGTTGCCCTTTTCTTTTAAAATGCAGTCCACATATTTCCTAAGTAGGTGCATCACCTACTTACCACTTATTTAAGTAGATCAGCAGTTAATCTACCATTAAGAACCTATGTCATCCTTTCTACGTAAGCTACACATGTACGTAAGTAACTTAATTACGTAAGACATCCGAATCAGTAACTTAAGCAAGTAGGTTGATTACTATGACAAATTATACGTTACTTACTCTATTTAGCCTCAAACCTCTTTCGAATATTGTCAAACCTATTTCAAACCCTCACTACTCACATAGAACTAGTATATGCAAAATATGGGACGTTACATCCTCCCCTCCTTAGGAACATTCGTCCTCGAATGTTTGCCTAATTATTCAGCTCCAATCAAATTCAATCAAGCCTATGTTGAATTCTACTATTAGCCACATAATACGCACAGACTTATACCTACTTGTTACTGTCTCAACTCAGCACTTTGACCTTTCTCCTCGGATTGAAATAAATGAGGATATTTGGACTTCATTGCTTCTTCCGCCTCCCATGTAACTTCTTCAACTTGTTGGTTTCTCCATAGTACTTTTACAGAAGCTACTTCTTTATTTCTTAGTTTCTTAACTTGTTGATCCAAAATTGCGATGGGTACTTCTTCGTAAGTGAGATCTTCTGTAACGTGTACATCTTCCGTAGGGGTGATACGAGATGGGTGGCCTATGCATTTTCGAAGCATTGAGACATGAAATACTGGATGGACTGTTGAGAGCTCTTGAGGTAGCTCTAACTCATATGCGACTTGACCAACTCTTCGAATAATTTTATATGGCCCTATATAGCGCGAACTCAACTTCCCCTTTTTACCAAATCTCATTTACCCTTTCATTGGGGATACCTTCAAAAATACCCAATCTCCTATGAAAAATTCCAGTCCTCTCCTTCTATTATCTGCATATGATTTATGTCGGCTTTGAGCTGTTGCTAATCGTTGTTGTATCACCTTAACTTTTTCCATAGCTTGATGAACAAGATCTGGCCCAAATAAGGCAGTTTCGTCCGCTTTAAACAATCCGATCGGTGACCTGCACTTTCTCCCATATAACGCTTCATAAGGTGCCATTCTGATACTTGAATGGTAGAAGTTGTTGTAAACAAACTCAAAAAGCGGCAAATGATCAAACCAACTACCTTTGAAGTCTAATATACAAGCTCGCAACATATCCTCAAGTGTTTGGATTGTTCATTCTGCCTGACCATCCATTTGAGGGTGAAAGGGTGTGCTTAAATTCACTTGCGTTCCCAAACTCTTCTGAAATGACTTCCAAAAGTTCGCGGTGAATTGAGCTCCTCTATCAGATATAATAGAGATTGGCACTCCATGTAGCCGAACTATCTCTTTAATATACAACGTTGCATACTCTTCAACTGTATAAGTAGTCTTGACCGGTAAGAAGTGCGCTGCTTTGGTGAGTCTATCAATAATCACCCATATGGAATAAAACTTCCAAAATGAGCGAGGAAAACCAATGACAAAATCCATATTAATCATATCCCACTTCCAAATTGGAAGTTCTATACGCTGCATATAACCTCCAGGCTTCTGGTGCTTTACTTTAACTTGTTGACAATTTGGACATTGAGCTACAAATTCTGCAATGCTCTTCTTCATGTCACCCCACCAATATACTTCTTTCAAGTCATGATACATTTTTGTTGATCCCGGATGGACAGAATATCTTGAATGATATGCTTCCGTCATAATTCTCCTTCTTAGTCCATCTATGTTAGGTACACACAATCTGTTTTGGCTTTGAAGTACTCCCTCTTCTGTAAGCTCAAATGCCATTGTCATACCTTGTTGTACATTCTCCTTAAGCTGTAATAGGATAGGATCCGTGTACTGCTTCTATTTCACCTCCGCTACAAATGCGGATTCCGCAGCATTTTGCACAATAACTCCTTCTTCTGGAGATTCAAGAAGGCGAACCCCCAAGCTAGCTAATTGACGTAGATCTTTAATTATTTGCTGCCTTCCTATGGACTGCTCATAAGTGCTTGCCATCATTTTACGACTTAAAGCATCAGCTATAACATTTGCCTTCCCGGGATGATACAAGATATCAATGTCATAATCTTTTAATAACTCAAGCCACCTTCATTGTCTCAAATTCAGATCCTTTTGCTTAAAGATGTATTGCAAACTCTTGTGATCATTATATATATCAACGTGAACACCATACAAGTAGTGGCGCCATATTTTCAAAGCAAACACAACTGTTGTTAGCTCTAGATCATGGGTTGGATAATTTTTCTCATGTGACCGCAAATGCCTTGAGGCTTAAGCTATCACCTTACCATGCTGCATCAACACACATCCTAAGCCCACTCCCGATGCATCACAATACACTACGTACCCTTTCGTGCCTTCTGGAAGTACCAATACAGGTGTAGAAGTCAATTTATTCTTCAGTTCTTGGAAGCTTCTTTCACATGCATCGCTCCACTGGAACTTGACTTCTTTTTGTGTTAGTTTTGTTAATGGTGCGGAAATAGAAGCAAATCCTTCAGCAAACCTTCTATAATAACCTGCCAGCCCAAGGAAACTACGAACCTCCGTAGGTGTTGTAGGTCTTGGCCAGTTCTTCACAGCTTCTATCTTTTGGGTATCAACCCTTACTCCTTCATCAGATACAATATGACCCAAGAATGCCACAGATCTTAACCAAAACTCGCATTTAGAGAACTTTGCGTACAACTTTCGATCACGAAGAATCTGTAACACCTGCCGCAAGTGATTAGCATGGTCCTCTTCAGATCTTGAATACACCATAATGTCATCTATAAATACTATCACGAACACATCCAAAAATGGCTTGAACACCCTATTAATCAAATCCATAAAAGCTGCTAGTGCATTTGTTAGCCCAAATGACATAACTAAAAACTTGAAATGACCATACCGTGTTCGAAAAGCCGTCTTGGGTATATCTTGATCTCTGACCCTCACTTGGTGATAACCCGACCTCAAATCAATTTTTGAAAAGCACTTAGCACCCTGTAACTGATCAAACAAATCATCAATTCTTTGGAGGGGATATTTGTTCTTAATCGTTACTTTATCCAACTGCCAGTAATCAATACACATTCTCAATGAGCCATCTTTCTTGCGTACAAATAAAACTGGTGCTCCCCAAGGGGACATACTAGGCCTTATGAATCCTTTTTCTAACAAATCATTTAATTGTTCCTTCAACTCCCGTAATTCTGCCGGGGCCATTCTATATGGAGGAATGGAGATAGGTTGAGTATCTAGAATTATATCAATACCAAACTCTAATTCTCGTTCTGGAGGCAAACCTGGAAGATCTTCAGGAAATACATCAGGAAATTCATTTACCACCGGAACAGATTGAAGAGTTGGTGGATCTGCATCTATATTTCTTACTCTTACTAAATTGCATATGTAGCCTTTGGACATCATCTTCTTCGCCTTAAAATAATAAATAAACTTACCTTTTGGCGCCCCAATATTACCTTTCCATTCAAGGACTGCCTTTTTTGGAAAATGGAACTACACCATCTTAGTTCGGCATTCTACTGTAGCATAACAAGAAGCTAACCAATCCATACCCATTATGACATCAAAATCAACCATTTCTAGTTCAACAAGGTCAGCTAATGTATTACGACCACAAACAGTTACTATGCACTTTCGATAGACTCTTCTAACTATAATAGATTCACCAATCGGTGTAGACACTTCAAATGGTTTAACCAATAATTCAGGTGTTCTTTTGAACTTTGCAGCAATCAATGGAGTGACATATGATAGTGTAGACCCCGGATCAATTAATGCATATACAATATGTGAAAAGATGGATAATGTACCTGTAACCACATCCGGTGAAGCCTCCAAATTTTGTCGATTCCCTAGGGCATACGTGCGATTCTGAACTCCACTAAAACTAGCTGCCCCTCTAAGACCTCTACCACGACCTGCAGGCATTTGTGCACCCTTTCCTAAAGAAGGAACTGATGAAGACGATGCAGCAATCGATCCAGCAGGTTGTGCCATACCACCCATACCCCTTTGAGGGCAATTTCTCATCATGTGTCCCGGTGTACCACACCAAAAACAAGCATCTTTCCCAAACCTACATGTGCCTAGGTGATTTCTCCCACATTGTATACAAAGTTTTCGAGGAGGTCTTGATTGGCTCATAATTCCCTGCTCTTGGTGCCCCGCTGTTCTTGAGCTTTGGCTTTCACCTCTTTGCCCAAACTGATCGCCCCTAGACCCTCGGGGTGGAGCACTAGCTGTAGAGTAGGAAAATGATGGCCTAGGCGGTCTATTAGAAAACCGAGGCTTAAATTCACCTTGAGATTGGGTAAACTGCCCCTTAGATTTGGCCCTCTTGGACTGCCCTCTTTCCGACTTTTGTGCCCTTTTTCTTTGCCTTTGATCCTCCAACTTTTGTGCAAAAGCTTGCATCCTCGCTATATCCATGTCTTTATTCAAAGAAGCAATGGTACAATCTCTAACCAAATATGTATCTAATCTGTCCACATATCGATGAACTCTATCCTCCATAGTAGACACGACATTAGGAGCATACCTGGATAAAGAATTAAACTTGAGACTATACTCCCTAACGCTCATATTCCCTTAGTGGAGATTTAAAAACTGATCAGCACGGGCCTCTCAAATCTCCAATGGCAGATAGTGGTCAAGAAATGCCTTTTTGAACTCTTTCCAACTAGCTAAAGGTGCATCTGTAACCCTTGATTGCTTCCAAGCTTCATACCACAATATAGCCATACCCCTGAGTCTATATGTTGCTAGCTCAACTGCTTCTTTACCACTTACATGCATAACATCCAAAGTTCGTTGAATCTGATCAATAAAGTCTTGCGGATCTTCTTTAGGATCTGACCCGGTGAATGATGGAGGGTCCAAATTAAGAAAATCACGTATCCGCGAACTAGCAGCCCTATCTGCACCACTCGTACCTGCAATTGGACCTTCTTGCTTTTGCCCTTGGCCAGCAACTATACGAGTCAATAATTGGACTGCATTCTTTAAATCTTGCTCAGTAGTATTAATAGGGGGTTCTCGAGGTACTGCTTCCCTCCTTAAATCATCTGGAGATGGAGGAGTCAGGGAAGTCTGTGATAGAGACTCATTTTGAGCCTCACTTTGATCAGCTTGTCTAGGTAATGATTGGCTACTCCCTTCTCCGGCAGCCACATCTATTTGCTTGCCTGTAGTTTTACTCCTTCTCGTAACCGGCATCTTTGCTATAATAAAACAATTTAGAGGTTAGATATAATCCACCTACAATATGGCTCTATCGCACGATCTAGAAGATGAAACAACAGAAACAACTCCTACACGTCCCGTAGCCTCCTGTTTATAGATGTGGTGCACAACACATCCATAAGAAAGACTCTACATAGACACGGTTTTGTAGACTCCCTAGGATGACCTGCTCTGATACCACTTTTGTCACGCCTCAGATCTGATTAAGACGGACAGGCACCCGATGTCTAAATGGCCCGAGAGAACCAACTTACAACCTGCACTTACCATACATTTAACTATGATAACTATGAAGCTATGACAAACTTATATGCCCTATAGTGATAAAAGACCGACATAGACAGGGCCAAAACTTATGTACAACACTTGGCCGTAGAGGCCACATTGTTAAGAGACAAGACACAACCAAACTTTATACATTAATCTACAAAGCCTCTACAAGATAGACAACCTTAGTTTAGGTCGGGACAAGGCCCCGCCTTACCCTTAACTACTATACGGTAACAAAATAGATGCCAAAGACTCGATTAAGCCCCGAATCAACTTGGAGCTCACCAATAGCAGCTGAGTGTCCTGTGCTCCTACTGGGGAGGTCTACTAGCTGGAGTACCTGTGGCTGCAGCATGAAATGCAGCGTCCCCTGAGAGGGACGTCAGTACGAAGAATGTACTGAATAGGTAAGGCAATAACATATGTAAACAAGAGCTCAATTGAAATCAAGTATCAATATGTAAATGCATAGATCACATTAAAGACCACCCTTGTTGCTGTTGTGGGATCATGTACATTATATTCTGTTATGTAATTTTCTTTACATTGTGATCTCTGTAAAGCATGCGATACAAACAACCAACTGATCAGTGGTAAAAGAGGATGACCCATGCTAGGCATTTTAAACCTTGAGATGATGTCCTCAAATATATAAATTTGGGATCGACCCATGCTAGGCTTTTGTCCCTGGGCTGCCACCCTTACACATATACCGCTTCATATAGTTTCTTTAATCTTTGAGATTGTTATTTTGGTGGTCATAATTGTTTTTGAGCATCAGAACTGTGGATCAGTAGTAGGAAACATGTGAATATGCAGTTAGGGCAGTAACAATAACACAAGATGGCAATGTAACACTAATGAATTACATAAGAGCTCAAATGACACAATGGACCTCATTAGATTGACAGGAAGAATCACAAAGCTACTGCTGAAATTACCCTTTTCTCATACCAATACTTGGAAAAGTAAAGATGCACATATATTGAAGCAATTCGACACACTAAGGAGAGGGGAAATACTATTAGCTGTGTTTGGTATTGTATGCTGCCACTATGTATGTGTCTTTTACTTGAAAGAGCACTTAGAAAGGTCACTTGTTGGTAGTGACACAAGCAGAGTTCATGCCAAAGAATATAGAATCGAATAGCCTTACATACATTGTTGTACCACTCAGATAGTACAACTTATTAACCTCCTTCCTTTCCGATTATTAATCTACAATGAAATAAGTAACATAACTAATATTAGTGGCCAACCAACAGATTGGGCTACTTGAAATGCTCAAATGGGCTAACAATTGAGTTAAAGGGGACTCCCCTCCATGGCTGTCCCAACATGCACAATCAACCAGAACATTCCCCAATCTCACACCATGTAAAAGGAACAATTCTCAGCTCATTAACACATACCAAATCCCCTAACCGATTCAAGCACAAAAGAGGGATGAAAATTTCTGTAACTCACCTTGTTGGACAGCAACCTCACTTGCTAACTTCAAGGTTTAGGTTGTCTTTTCCAAATTATCTTAAGGTGAAATCAGTTCCTCCTCTTGAATTTCTTAAGATGGGAGATGTTACACCAACTTGTACTTGAAAAATAAAAGGTTTTCTCAGATTTTTAATGGTGAACTTGCAGGCCAGCACTTTGGAGCTTCTAGGGTTTCTTTTTGGGAGTAAATTGTTGTAGAACAAGTGAGATATTTATGAAATGAATTTCATTCTCTTAAGGGTCCTTTATGGACGTTTTTACATTAAGAAATATGTAGAAATATCTAGTCCCTCACTTTAAGTAAACAGGTACATCTCTCCCTTAATTTCTGCCACAAGTTCTTTAAGTAGTTGCATCACCTAGTTGCCCTTTTCTTTTAAAATGCAGTCCACATATTTCCTAAGTAGGTGCATCACCTACTTATAACTTATTTAAGTAGGTCAGCAGTTAATCTACCATTAAGAACCTATGTCATCCTTTCTACGTAAGCTACACATGTATGTAAGTAACTTAATTACGTAAGACATCCGAATCAGTAGCTTAAGCAAGTAGGTTGATTACTATGACAAATTATACGTTACTTACTCTATTTAGCCTCAAACCTCTTTCGAATATTGTCAAACCTATTTCAAACCCTCACTACTCACATAGAACTAGTATATGCAAAATATGGGATGTTACAATAGAATTCAAGGATATTGCTAACATTTCCTTATGTATTTCATTTTATGTTTTGAAATATTGTATGGGCTGCATCCCAAAGATATTCATGTTTTAGATGGTTTGAGACAAGTGTAATAGACTTCTGCTTGTTTTATAGAAGACTTTGATGTTATGAAAATGTTTTAAATTTCTGCTAAATTCTATTATCTTATGTTATGAAAGCTAAGTGGCTAGTATGAGGTCCTTCGGGATCTTGTACGCCATGTTACATCTAAGGTGTAGCCTTGGGTTGTGACAAAAGGTTTTAAGAATCGACCAAGGACGTGAATATTTATCAAAATAATTTGAAGAATTATGTACTGAAAAGAGTATTATTAGACATATAATTATTCCTTATACACCTCAACAAAATGGTGTAGCTAAAAGAAGGAATAGAAAAATATTAGACACGACAAGATCAATGATGGCGTAGGCAAATTTGTCTATCTCTCTCTGTGGAGATGCATTATTAACTACGACCTACATATTGAATAAAGTATGATCTAAATCAGTATCTTCCAATCCTTATGTACTTTGGACTGGTCATAAAAAAAACTGAATGCTCTACGACCTTGGGGTTGTGCTGCATATATTAAAGATCATTTTGGTGAATTTGGTAAACTAAGTCCAAAAGGAAAGAAATATATTTTCATAAGATACTATGTACACTCTAAAGGGTATGTGTTCACTGAAGAATGGGAGGAGGGAAGTATTACTCAAATTGTATAACGAAATGTTTGATTTTTGGAAAGTGATGTTTCTAAAAAGGTTGAAATAGATTAAGGTGAGCCTCTCTACTAAATGTTGAATTCATAAGAACATATAATGTCGTTAGACATACTTGATAAATAAATGGGTAAAGAAACAGTTTCTAGTCCAAGTGGGAGTTTTGAATCCCAAAATCCTATAGAAGAATCTGAACTTCAATTATGTAAGAGTACAAGAAAAGGTGTACCCAAACGATCTTATGAGATTGAAAATTATGGGTTTTTGGTATATCCTACGGAACTGGGGCTTTATTGAGCCCTAAAAGGGATGATAATAGTGATGAAAGAAGAATTAAAATCCATGAAAATTAACAAAGTCTGGAATATAGTTGACCTTCCCAAGGAAAATAAATCTATTAGGAATAAATGGATTCTGAAAGTTAAACGCAAATCAGATGGGTCAATAGAAATACACAAAGCACGATTGGTGGCAAAAGGTTTTGCTCCAGAAGCTGGAATAGATTATGAGAAAACCTTTTCACCAGTTGTGAAGTTTACCTCCATACAATTACTTTTAGGTAGTGTTGCACGTTTAAATATAAAATAACACTAAATGAATGTGAATACCACTTTTCTCAATGGAGAATTAAACAATGAAGTCTACATGGAACAACTGGTATGTTTCATTGTGAAAGGCCAAGTAAAGAAGTTTGTAAATTGAAAAGATCAATTTATACCCTAAAGCAATTTTAAGGCAGTGGTGTCTCAGGTTTCAATAAGAGGTGATTTCATTTGATTTCACTGTGATCGAAGAGGACCATTTCATCTATGTGAAAAGTCCAATTGAAAGTTTGTAATTATTTCTCTTTATGTAGATGATATTTTATTAGCTGAAAATAATTTGGAGTATGTGAAAATTGTCAGGTCATGACTTTCAAAAGCATTTGATATGAAAGATATGAGTGAAGTAGACTATACATTGGATGTTAAGATCCAAAGAAATCGTTCCAAAATTATTTTGAGTTTATCTCAAGAAACATACATAAATAAAATATTAGAATGCTTTCAAATGAATAATTGCAAATTCATGGATACTCTTGTTGCAAAAGGTGAAACTTTAAGCCTTGAAATGTGTCCAAAAACTGAAAAAGAAAAAGGAAGACATGTCTCGCTTTCCATTTTCTAGTGTCTTCAGGAGTTTTATGTAAGTTATGATGTGTACTCCCCAAACATTTCTTATGTCGTAGTTCTAGTTTGCAGGTATCAATCCAATCCTAGAAGATATAATTGGAAAGTAATAAAGAGAATATTTTGATATCTAAAGGGAACTGTAGATCATTCACTATTCTATAGTGGATTTGATTTATTCATAAGAGGTTAGACAGATATTGATTGGGCTGGTGCTCGATGTGATATAAAATCGACCTCCAACTATGCTTTATTAATTAATGGTGGTGATATTTCATGGAAAATAAGAAACAAACTTGCACAACTCTTTTAACAATGGAATCTGAATTCGTAGCTTGTGTATCTGCAATATAAGAAGTTGTTTGGTTGAAGAGATTCATTGGGCATTTGAATATTGCAATGAATTCAAAGGGTCCTATAATTTTATATTATGGCAGTCAGGTGGCTAGCCCATGTACGAAGGATCCTAAGTATCACTATAACACCTCAAAAATCTGATCTAGGAATGAAAAAGGAGAAAAAGGTGAAACCACAGAGGGGTCCACGGGTCGTGAAGAGGACCACGACCTGTCACCCTGCTCGTGGAGTTGAACCAGGGCCAGTGTGAAGGACCATGGAAGCCCAGACAGTCGGTGAAGCTTCACACGGACCGTGAAGTCATCCGTGAAAGGGTTTTATCAGGTCTTGAGTTTTGGGGAAACTTTAAACGATCATGTCTTTTAGCACAAAATGAAATCGGGTGACCCATGATCTATCAAATTAAAGGTATTTGAGTCCTCTTTCCAACACCACCAAGTTTGCCTGATTTTGAGCGCGGAGTATAATGATATGCTCATTTTAATGAAGCCCAGTCGGGTAGAGCAACATCACGACCCACTAGACGGGCCCTGATGATCTAAGACAGCCCGTGAAGCCCTTCTTGAAGGTCACCTCATAAGTTTTAAGTGAGGTTGCACCCTAAGGCCACTGTGAAGGGCCACAAATGCCTATACGGTCCGTGAAGCTTCACACAGACCGTAAAGTTGTTCGTGAAGGAGATTTATAAGACTTAGAGTTTAGGGTCAACTTCAAACAATCATATGTTTCAGCACAAATGAATTAGGCGACCCATGACCTATCAAATTAAAGATATCTGAATCCTCTTTTCGACGCCACCAAGTTTTCCTAATTCCAAGCCCAGAGTAGAAAGTTATGCCCAAAATAGTGAAGCCTTGTCGGGCATATCATCTTCACAACCCATTTAATTGCCGTGGTGCTCTAGACGGCCCGTGAGGCCTCTCTTTAAGTCACTTTGTCAACTTTTAAGTTAGGGGCGCATTGGTCTTTTCCCGTATGTGTTTGGTACTTAAACTATGTCGTTTGGTGCTTAAAGTACGCTATTTTACTCAATCTAAGCCTAATAATCTAGTCATAAACTACCTAGAACTCTCATACTCCTAAAATCATCCAACTTAGAAAGAAAAGAAAAGGAAGAGGCGATAGTTACTCCCAAGAACAAGCAGAGGCATTTTTTAAGTCCAGCCTCAAAATCCAAAGGATTTCTCCGTAGTTTTTGTCACCAGGTATGTGGGATTTCACTAGTAAGTTCCTTTCACCCATTAGCTTCTTAGAATTAAGTCACTTCTTCAGTTTCTACATAAATTGCTCAGACCTAGGGTTTCCAAAACTTGGGGATCCATTGGAATTTAGCTGGTATAGTTTCCATTGTATTGAATGCATGTTTTTCTTGGAGAATTTGTGTTGTCCCATTTATAGAACTCAGAACCCTAGCTTGTATTAATTATCAGTATCTCATGAATTATATTTTCTAAACATATTAGTAAGAAAATCATGCTTCCGAATTCGAATGTTATACCTTCTAGTGTTGAATTCTCAGATAGCATATACGTATTTTGAGCTACTCAGTATTTCAGTTGTATTTTAGCTATACATATTCAGTTGGGAGTAGACTTAACATCGAGTTGGACTAGGGTTCGGTGTAGCCTCAAAGTCCCAGAACTACGTGCCGACATAGGTTTAGAAGTCCCATTTATTGGGCATCATTTTTAGTGATCACGCCATAGTCATGTCATTATAGACCATGTAAGGTATATTGGGTACTCTCGATTGGGTGTATATATCGGACTCCACATTTAGCTCACGTGGTTTATGTCAGTTAATAGTACCTCCCACTGTAAGACTCTTATTGCATTGACCATGTTATCAACATTTACTTCAGTATTCAGTTCAACATGTTATCTTCCTGATTAGTATTTGGTCATTGCATCAAGCTCAGATTTTAGTTATATCTTAGTATATCTATTTCCATGTTCAGTTTATATTGTTTTGATTAGTATATATACCATGCATGCTCAGTACATTCAAAGTACTGACACATACTTTTGCGCTACATCATTGTACGATGTAGGTTTAGGAGCTCAACATCCAGATCACGCTTAGTTTGACTTCCAGACCATACTCATCAACTGCAGTGGTGAGTCCTCATTGTTCGAGGACGTTTTTTATGCTTTTGGTTTGGTTAGCTCATTATCAGTTTTCAGTATTTTTAGAGTTACATGGGGACTTGTTCTAGCAACTCATCAGTATTAGAGGCTTTCAAACATAGAATTAGTATTCAGTTGTTTTGGGTTGTTCCCTATTGATATTCAATTATATTCTCACTTGAATTTCTTTTAGTTTTGACTTACTTTACGGTTATGTTTCCGCTTAATTAGTTGTATTTTAATATGCTTGTCATATATGAGACTCAGGGTTAGCTTGGGGGTCACTTGTGATCCTAAGTCTCGTGTTGCGTCTAGGGGGTAGCCTCAGGGCGTGACAAACTTGGTATTAGAGAATCAGGTTCAAGAGTCCCAGGGTTTCTAAAAGCCGCATTAAGTAGAGTCTCTTTCATGAGTGTGAAGCACACCACACTTATGAGATGGAGGCTACTAGGTGTTCTAAGAAAAACTTCACTTCTTTTGCTATTCTTATCGTGTGTGAAGTGTGATTAAACTTCTACTTTTTAATCCGTCGTTATGCATTTCAGATCATGCCTGCTTGTAGAGCTAGCACACGGAATGCTAACGCAGTTCCTCTAGTCCCAAACCATGGGGTTACGAATGGAGAGTTTCGTAATGCATCCAGCTATTGGCTCAGACCATAGCCAATCAGACCAATCAGTAGGCCCCAGTTCTTGCGAACCCTACTGGTGGATTAGCTGCAGCCAAGGTTTGAGACTTTGTTCGTATGAATCCGCGAAAAATTCTAGGGTCAAAGGTTGGTGAGGATCCACAGAACTTCATCGATGAGGTCAAGAAGATTCTTGAGGTAATGCAAGTGAGTGGTACTGATAGTGTTGAGCTAGCAACCATCAACTTAAGGATGTGGCTCATATCTGGTTCACGTAGTGGAAAGAAAACAGGGGTGCGGATGTAACTTCTGTGATGTGGGACTATTTTACTGGAGTTTTTCAGGACAGGTTCTTCCCGAGAGAGTTGAGTGAGGCCAAGGCTCAAAAGTTATGAACTTGAGGCAGGGTTCAATATCATTATGGGCTAAAGTTCACTCTACTCTCTAGGTATGTTCCACATATGGTGGCCGATTCGAGAGCACAAATGAGAAAGTTCTTATTTGGAGTATCCGATCTAGTAAAGACCGAGTACATGAATGCTATGGTTTTAGGGGATATGAGTATCTCTAGACTAATGACCTATGCTCAATAGGTGTAAGGAGATAAACTCAAGGAAATGGCTAATCACAACAAAAAGGCTAGAACAGGAAGCTATGAATACTCTCAGTAGAGGTTGGGCGGTGGAAATCACTCACAGTTTCAGTAGAGATCAATAGCCCAGTACCTTCATCACCTAGCGCTCCATCCCAAGGTTTTGACATGATCAAAAAGGAAGGGCATCAGGTTCTAAGTCTCTAGGAAGTGATTCAGGTAACCGGACTTTTCCATCTTGTCCAAGGTGTGGTAAGAACCATCCAGACGAGTGTTTTGTTGGCAGAGAGAGGTGTTTTGGGTGTGTTCTGGTCATAGGTTGAAACATTTCCCTTCCGCCAGGCAAGGAAAAAAAGGTAACATGGCTTAGTCTACAACTTTAGCAGCTCCAGCGGGTCACCCTACTCAACAGGGTGCCTCGTCTAGTACATGTGGTGGTCAGTGCCAGAATAGGTTGTATGCTCTTTAGGCTCGCCAGGATCAAGAGGATTCTCCTGATACGACCACCGGTACGTTACAAGTCTTCCATTTAGATGTTTATGCATTGTTAGATAAAGGGGCTACACTTTCTTTTGTAACTCTATATATAGTAGTAAACTTCGGTGTGCCTATCTTACTCTTTCTTAAGGGACAAATGTCGACAATGCTATATTAACATCTGATTTTTTTATCTTCTCGAGAGATGCCCAAGAATTTCGGCTCGGAACTTGACTCCTGCTTTTGTTAAAACGTCCATACTTAACTTCTGAAAAAGTCTTCAAAGAGCCTTTGCATAGTTTACAAATTCTGCTTAGTAGGGACCTAAACACATGAATTTCTTTTCTCAGAGTCAGACCACGCCTTATGATGAAAGGGGGAGAAAGGACGGATCACCTGTCGAAACTCTCTTAAAACCCTTCTTAGTCTCTACTCCACTTAGTGACCCAATTATAGGGATATACAGAAATTACCCTGTCAACAGTTTCCCATAAAGTCACCTCAGCAGACCTTGTATAGTTAGAAATAGGAGACTATCATTCTAGGCATGGATTGGTTACAATCCTATTATGCCTCAATCAATTGTAGAACTAGGATCGTCGGTTTCAGTTTCCAAGTGAGCCAGTCTTAGAGTGTAAGGGTAGTAATTCGGTGCCTATAGGTCAATTTATCTCTTACTTTAAGGTCAAGAAAATAATTTCCAAAGGGTATATCTATCATCTTGTTTGGGTTAAGGATTCAAACTCTGAAACCCCGACTCTTAAGTCAATTCAGTCGTAAATGAGTTTTTAGAAGTATTACCAGAATATCTTCCTGGAGTTCCTCCCAAAAGGGAAATTGACATCATAATAGATCTCCTTCCAGATACCTAGCTTATTTCGATTCCTCCTTACAAAATGGCTCCAGCCGAGCTTAAGGAATTGAAAGAACAGTTGAAAGACTTTCTAGATAAGGGCGTCATCAGACCTAGTATCTCTCCATGGAGTGCTCAAGTTTTGTTTGTGAAAAGGAAAAATGGTTCTCTTAGAATGTGCATTGACTATTGTCAGTTGAACAATGTCACAAACAAGAAAAAAATATCCCATCACCAGGATTGATGAATTGTTCGACCAACTTCAAGGTGCTAGTTGCTTTTCTAAGATAGACTCCAGATCCAGCTTTCACCAGCTCAGAGTCAGAGCTAGTGACGTCCTGAAGACAACCTTTAGGAATCGGTATGGTCACTATGAATTTGTAGTTATGTATTTTGGACTAACAAATGGACTTAATGAACAAGGTTTCAAACTGTATTTGAAATTGTTTGTCATTGTCTTTATTCATGATATCCTCATTTATTCTCGGAGTGAGGAAGAGCCTGCGACTCATCTAAGAGTTGTTCTACAAACCCTAAATGATCGCTAGCTATTCTCTAAGTTTAGCAAATGTGACTTCTGGTTACAGTCGGTTGCTTTCCTTGGTCATATGGTATCCAATGAAAGGATCCAGGTGGATTCTCAGAAAATTGAGGCAGTACAACATTGTCCCAAACCCACCTCTTTGACTGATATTAGAAGTTTCTTAGAATTAGCTGGTTACTATAGGAGGTTTGTTGAAGGATTTTCATCCATAGTTGCCCTATTGACCAAGTTGACTCAGAAGAAGGTCAAGTTTCAATGGTCATAGGAGTATGAGAAAAGGTTTTTAGAAATGAAAATCAGGTTGACTACAGCTCGTTTCTTGACTCTACTAGATGGTTCAGATGGTTATGTGGTTTATTGTGATGCATCCAGGGTCAACCTAGGTTGTGTGATGATGCAATAAGGTAAGCTCATAGCTTATGCTTCTGGACAACTTAAGGTCCATGAGAAGAGCTACACGACTCATGACCTCGAGCTTACAGTCGTAGTGTTTTCCCTAAAGATTTTGAGACACTACTTGTATGGTGTTCATGTGATTTGTTCATAGATCATAAAAGCCTCTAGTATGTGTTCACCCAAAAAGAGTTGAATCTTCGTCAGAGGAGATGGCTTGAATTCCTCAAATACTATGCCATGAATGTGCTCTACCATCCGGGTAAGGCAAATATAGTGGCTAATGCCCTTAATAGACTATCCATGGGTAGTGTGGCACATGTCAAGGAAGAAGAAAGAATTAGCCAAAGATGTTCACCGGCTTGCTCACTTAAGAGTTTGCCTTATGGACACGTTAGATGGTGGTGTGATAGTTTAGAATGGGTCAGAATCTTCATTGGTAGCAGAGGTTAAGGTAAAACAGGATAGTGATCCTATATTACTTCAGTTGAAAGGTGTTGTTCATCAGTAGAGAGTTGAGGTTTTCTCCCAAGTGTGAAATGGTGTGCTTCGTTACTAGAGTCTCTTATATGCTCCTTATGTAAGTGAGTTAAGGAAGCATATCCATATAGAAGCCCATAATTTCAGATATTCTATTCATCCGGGTGCCACTAATTTGTATCGTGATCTACGGGAAGTCTTTTAGTGGAATGGCATGAAGAGAGACATCACAGACTTTGTGGCTAAGTGTCATAATTGTCAACAGGTTAAAGTAGAACATCAGAAACCAAGAGGTGTGACTCAAGAGATTAACATTCCTACGTGGAAGTGGGAAGTGATACACATGAATTTCATTATGGATTTACCTCGTACTCGCAGACGACATGAATCCATTTGGGTGCTAATGGATAGAGTCACTAAGGCCTCATTTGTTTCCATTAAGATTAAGACGTCTAAATCTGAATACACATTTGAATGTTAAAATGTGCATTAAGATCTAGATGTATAAATCTAAATACACATCTGAATATTAAGATGTTGTCTCTAAATCTGAACACTAAATTATTAGGACTATTTGTTTTCAATATATGAATGTGCATATGAAATTAAACGCTATATTAATAAAATATTATAAAAACCTCATTTTAGTAAAATAGTTTTTTTTATTGAAAATAATATTTTGAATATTTTTATTGTAACAAGGTAATATGATTTATATTTAAGAATTGGCAAAAGGGTCTGGTAGACCCTTGTACTTGTGTCGGATTGTAAACTGGACCCTTTTACTTACAATTTTGTCAAGTGAACACTTAAACTCAATAAAACACAATATTTTAAATACCTCTGACCATTGACCAAACTTATGTGGCAATAAAATTGTTGAGTTGGAAAAATGCGTGAGATACACACTGATTAAGAGCGTGAATGGATACTTTTCATTGAAATTACACATATAATTAGAAAAAAATTAGAAAAAGGAAAAACCAAAATATCCCCTTCGTCTTCTCTTATTCTGTGGGAAAAAATTAGGTCACAGCCGCCCATAATTTCCACCATTTTTTTTTTGTAATCTCATCCATTTTAAAAGAAAGTACTTATCCTTCAAACATCCCCCAACAAACATACAAATTGAAAAGAAAGCTCAAATCATAAATGGATTAATATGAAATCAAAAAGAAACAAATGCTCAAATTCATTTTTTGTTTGAATAGTTCTTTGTGCTGATTTATTTATCTTCAAATCAAAAACGGGTTACATGATTTGAGCTTTTAATTTGAAGATTTAAATTGAAAACTTCTCTCTAAAATTGAAAGCTCAAATCACAAGACTATACAGACTAAATCGAGAAATTTGATACTCGACTTTAGATCGAGACGACTAAGTCGAATAACTCGGTCTCGTAGCTTGAGTTGAATTTTGGAGTGCTCTGGGGAAGAAAAAATCATGGATCGCTTTGCAAGCATTGGTTGTATTGACGTGTCATTAAAAATGACATGGATTTCAGGTGTAATTTGGTTGTATAGCACGCATCTTGCTCAAATGAAAAAAGGGTTTTAAATACTGTGTTTTATGAGTTTAAGTGTTCACTTGACAAAATCGTAAGTAGAAGGGTCCAATTTACAATCTGATACAAGTACAAGGGTTCAACAGACCATTTAGCCTAAAGAATTTAACATTAAGTTACTTCATTAATCATTAATATGCCTATTCTTTGCACTCAAAAACTTTGAGAATCTAATATAATGCAATGTAAAATAGTTTATATAGAGTAGTAATATATTGTTTACGAAAACATTTTATTTTATAATAAACATTTCTTATTGTTATCGATCAAATAATTAATATTTTGTTATTTTCTGAAATCGTGCTAAATATTATACCATGGGAGTGCTTATCAATTCAAATATATTGATTAACTAGTTAACCAAACCGCGCTTTGCGTGGTCATATTTTTCTATATTTAGTTGATATAAAAGAAATTAAGAATTTTTAATACCAAAAACTCTCTCTCTCTCTCTCTCTCTATATATATATATATATATAAATTAAATTAGTTTTTCAAGAAAAAAAAGAAAATTATAATTTGCCCTTGGAGGAATACAAAGACACATTTTTATGCGCCAATTTTATATACGTCGTCATCTCAGTTTTTGGTGTTTTAAATTATTTATGCTATTTTAGTAATAAATTTATTTATATAATATATTTTCCCTTATAAATTTATTTAACTATTTAAATTTAGATTTCATGTATTTTCTCTTACTTGTAATTTAATTTTTTCACAGCTATTACTTTAAAATATGAGCATATCGATTAGTGCAGCTAATAAAATTAATAGCCTAAACTTTTTATATATCCACACAATACTTTCATATGAAAAGTATAGAAAGTGTAATTCTAAATTCAAGAAAAGAAGTAGAAGTTATATTCAATTCACACATCTACTAATTGACTAATAGTTTGTAAGAAAGTTACATTAAAAGTAATAAATACACAAGAGAGATGAAATATCAATTTTATATAGAAGCTAAATAAAATTTGTAACCCAAACACTACATAAATATGAAGAAGTTAAAAGCGAATACCAGTGATCTCATAAATCAATATGTGGATGAGTTTTGATATTTAGTAAAATATATGAAAAATTAGGATAATAAATGATAATAATTGTGACTTTATTCTTATAAACTAATAAAATAAATGGAAAATAGGTTGAAAAAAAAGTTTTTTTTTCGCTAGTGCAATATTTTCTTATATCTAACTTTAATCATGTTCACCATGAAATGTAATAAATATAAATGAATGTTGAGAATTCTTTTTGGAGAGTTACAACTTCTCCTTTTTTAAAATTTATTTGGTGAGTAATTATCTTATTCTTTAATTGACTGTAAGTATTTTTTAGATTTTTGAAAATTAAGATAAAAAGAGAAATCTCATAATTAAGAGAGTTAAAGGGATGCATTTTTTTTTTCAAGCTATTTGAAAAATTATTTCATTAGACTACTCAAATTTAATGAATTTTCATTCTTTTGGGAGAAAATGAAAGATTTGAGTGATAAATATTTATGTCTTAAAAGTTACAATAAAAAATAGGAATAAGTGGACTAGTAAAATTTGAGATATTTAAATTCTTACAATAAATAATAGAAATTAATGAAGGGAGTGGTAATTGACACATTTTTTAAATAGTAATAATAAATAGAAATATAGTGAAAATCACAACAACAACAACAAAAATGAGAAAAATAAACAAATAGGATCCTTGGCCAAAGAGAGGTGTCAAATCACTTTTTAATATCTAGTTTTATATTCTATATAGATTTTTCATTCTTTATGGAGAAAGGAAAGGTTGGGGTGATAAATATTTTGGTCGTTAAATTTACAACAAAGAATAGGAATAATAAATTTTGAGACATTTAAGTTTTTACGATACTATAAATGAATAGAGAGAGTTGTAATTGACACTTTTTAAAATAATAATAAATTAAAATATAGTGAAATTTATCAAAAAAATGAGAAAATAAATAAATACGATCTTTGGTAAAGAGATGTGCCATATCACATTGTCTATGGTTAGGACATTGGCAAAATGATAAGTTATTAATAGTGATAATCGAGGAACTAATTATTATATTTTTTCTTAATTAATTATTACATTAGTTACATAGAAATAGGGAGAAACCAAAAAAGAGGAGGAAACAAAAAAGATAAGTTAAATATTGCATTAAAATGCGAGAGTAAATATAAAAAATTCTTAAATGTAAAAAGATGTAGGGTGTGTTTGGTATGAAGGAAAATGTTTTCCTAGAAAATAAGTTGATTTTTGACTTATTTTCTCATGTTTGGTTGGTGAGTAGAAAATATTTTTCGGAAAAGATTCTTAGTGTTTGATTTATGAATGAAAAATATTTTTGAGAAATATCTTTTATTTTTATTAGAGTAGAAAATAATTTTTGAAATTGAAAATAGTTTTTAAAAACAAACTTAAATTTTTTTTGGGGGGTGGGGGGTGGG